>NC_083099.1:127713386-128013386 GCF_949774975.1 Lagenorhynchus albirostris
CACTTCGTCCCAGCTTCCCCTTCCTCTTCCCCATAACCTCAAGTCCATTCTCTAGTAGGTCTGCATCTTTATTCCCATCTTGCCCCTAAGTTCTTCATGACCTTTTTTTAAAATTTTTTTTTAGATTCCCTATATATGTGTTAGCATACAGTATTTGTTTTTCTATTTCTGACTTACTTCACTCTGTATGACAGTCTCTAGGTCCATCCACCTCACTACAAATAACTCAGTTTGTTCCTTTTATGGCTGAATAATATTCCATTATATATATGTGCCACATCTTCTTTATCCATTCATCTGTCGATGGACACTTCGGTTGCTTCCATGTCCTGGCTACTGTAAATAGAGCTGCAATGAACATTTTGGTACATGACTCTTTTTGAATTATGGTTTTCTCAGGGTATATGCCCAGTAGTGGGATGGCTGGGTTATATGGTAGTTCTATTTTTACTTTTTTAAGGAACCTCCATACTGTTCTCCACAGTAGCTGTATCAATTTACATTCCCACCAGCAGTGCAAGAGGGTTCCCTTTTCTCTACACCCTCTCCAGCATTTATTGTTTGTAGATTTTTTGATGATGACCATTCTGATCGGTGTGAGATTATATCTCATTGTAGTTTTGATTTGCATTTCTCTAATAATTAATGATGTTGAGCATTCTTTCATGTGTCTGTTGGCAAGCTGTATATCTTCTTTGGAGAAATGTCTATTTAGGACTTCAGCCCAGTTTTGGATTGGGTTGTTTGTTTTTTTTAATATTGAGCTGCATGAGCTGCTTGTAAATTTTGGAGATTAATCTTTTGTCAATTGTTTCATTTGCAAATATTTTCTCCCATTCTCAGGGCTGTCTTTTCGTCTTGTTTATGGTTTCCTTTGCTGTGCAAAAGCTTTTAAGTTTCATTAGGTCCCATTTGTTTATTTTTGTTTTTATTTCCATTTCTCTAGGAGGTGGGTCAAAAAGGATCTTGCTGTGATTTACGTCATAGAGTGTTCTGCCTATGTTTTCCTTCTTTAACTTTTAAAGGGAATCTAAAACTACTGCAAATATTAATTATGGAACATTAAAAGCATTCCCTTTAAATCTGGAACAAAACAAGGAAATCCACTACAGTCTCATGTATCTAATTTTGTAATAAAGCCAGTGAATATACCTGGAAAAAATGTATAAGTGTAAAAATGTATCACAAAAGTAATAAGATTTCATGCCCCAAGTTTAATATGTACTTTTATTATACATAAATGTTAAATTTATTAAATACTTTTTTCTGCATCTATGGACATGATCACATACTTTTTACCTCTTTGATCTGTTAATATGTTTAAATACACAATTTGATTTTCTAACAGGTGTTGCTAGATTTATTAAGGTGATCATTTCACAATATATACAAATATTGAATCAATATGTTGTACACCTAAACTAATATAATGTTATATATTTCAAAAACTTTATAAGAATTGGTAAAGAAAGCATAGAGTTGTAGTATTAGCAATTTTCATGGCTGTTGATAGAGAATGCCCAAATGGATTGCCAAAAATTAACAGATTAGTAAGAGAATTTAACAAATATGCTGTGGTTGGTATCAAATTAATGCTGGTCATTAATAGCTAGGAAATAAAAATACAAAGATAAAAGCTACTATTTCCATCATATCCATATCTCTATGTAGTAAACTGTGTTTATCTAGATCTAAATCTACTAGTATTTGCTGTATTTTCTTGTTTTGTTCTTCTTCAGAGACCGATGTTATCCATATTTTAATCTTCTTTGTCTATGTTCAGTATTTGTTACTTTCTTTTAAATCCTTTTAACATATTTCTTCTTTTATTTTAAAATTTTATTCATTACCATTTCTCTCTCATAAGTCATTAACGGTTTCATTTGTTCATTCTTATAATTCCTCAAAGTTTTTCAAACTTTGTCTTAAATATTTTCTCATATTTCTAATATTTACCTGAGTTTTGTCTGATTTATGTTGTCCTTCATACTTGAATTCTTTTCTTCAAGTTTTCTAGCTTATTTTGAAAGAGTAAGTTATGGTTTTGATCAGTTTTTGAATGTGTCTCTCAAATATGCTTACATTGTGTGTACGGATGTTACACAGTTGTTGTTTTTTTTTTTTCCTTTTTCTCAAAACATCTTTGTATAAGATTTGACTTTGATAGCTTTCTGTTATTTTTATGTGAAATGATTTTTGTTTTTCTAAACATTTTAAAGGAGGCAGGGTTTAAGATAGCTTTTCTAACTTCCCAAGCTCCTTCATTTGGTGTTTCCTTATACAGTCACTTGCTTTTTTGTGAACTCTTGTCTCTGTCCCCCTCTTGCTTTTATCTGGATCTTTTGACTCCTCCTCCATTATCAGGATGCTACCTCAATTTTTGTTCCACTCCCATCGGTTTCTCTTCAGTGGAGGACCCCGTCCTGGAAGGGGCCCTAGGTTGGTGCATCTCAAAGGCCAGGTCGCTCCAGCCCCTTTATCTTTTTATGATGGACTACTACACTCTGGGCTCTCACTATTGATAAAAAAAATTCGTTCTTACATATTTCACTTAACATAGCACCCTCCAAGTCCCTCCATGTTGCCACAGATGGCAAAATTTCATTCTATTTTTATGGCTGAGTAGTATTCCATATATACCACATCTTCTTTATCCATTCAACTGTTGATGGACATGTTTGTTTCAGTATCTTGGCAATCATAAATAATGCTGCTATGAACATTGGGGTGCATGTATCTTTTGAATTAATGCTTATGTTTCCTTTGGATACATGCCCAGGAGTGGAATTGCTGGCTTATATAGTAGTTCTATTTTTAGTTTTTTGAGAAACCTCCATATCATTTTCCACAGTGGTTGCACCAACTTACATTCCCAACCAACAGTGTACGAGTGTTCTCTTTTCTCCACGTCCTCGCCAACATTTGTTATTTGTTTTCTTTTTGATGATAATAGTCAGTCTGACAAGTGTGACAGGTGGGAGAGGGAAGGGGGAGGGGCAAAATAGGGGTAGGAAATTAAAAGATACGTACTATTAGGTATAAGATAAGCTACAAGGATATACTGTACAACTCAGAGAATATAGCAGATGCTTTATAATAACTATAAATGGAGTATAACTTTAAAAAATTGTGAATCACTATATCATACCCCTGTAACTTATATAATATTGTACAGCAACTATACTTCAATTAAAAGAGAAGAGAAAAGAAAACAACAAAATAAAACAAAACAAAAATCCCTTCTGAATTTTAGCTGCTCTTTGCAAAATGGCCCTCATTTCTTCTGGGTAAATTCCTGCTCACTATTTTCAAATTTTTCTCTTCTCAGGTAAGGCAAACACAAATCTTTCCTTCTTTTCTTTCCTTTTATTCCAACACAAATGCTGAAACCCTGAACTCTTGTTCCTGTTAAAAGTTTGTTTTCACTTGCTTGAGTTTTGGGGTTACCTTGACACTTTTGTTGAGAGGATTGTATCTGGGATTTGAGATTTGCAATCTAGTTGCTCTCTCTAGTTTCACGTGGGGATTCAGGGAGATCCAAAACCCATGACTCTACCAATGCTGTCACTTGCCCAGAATCACAAGTCTTTAACTTTTTCAAAGAAAAAGAAGAATCTATTGATGAGACATTTTTTACATGAATGTAATGGCAAGTGGTTCAACTTTAAACTGTGAGGATTTGAACATTGCAGGACTTTTATCATTTGGACTATTTGGGCTATTCTTGGTGAGCAAGAATGGACAGAAGAACCAGGGTAATTTAAAATGAGAAATAAAATACGTGTCATATATGGGCTTTCCAAGCTTTAAGAAGTTTTTTTGGAAAATGGCTGAACTATCGTGCCGTGCCCAGCTCATTTCATTAGTTTTAGAAAGATACATAGGAGAAGCACAGGTGGTAAAGTGGCTCATGCTTCCCTAGGGAGAAAGTCAGTGACCCTTGTTGACCAAGGGCTCAGAATAATGGACTCAACACACCAGACATTCTAACATTCGACTCCTTGTTACACAGTGCAATGTCAACTTAATTGTTCCTATTTATGTTTTCAACGGAAGCCTGAAACCTACTACTGCCACATATGTGGGGTCCATGACAGACCTTCCATATTTTGAAGGTCATCATTTAGTGAGTTGCACACAGGTCTGGATAAAGCTCTGAAAAATCCATTTATATGTACTCGTTCTGTCAGGCCATCCTTAATGTTCTGTTCTTCTATAATCTCTTGATACCAAATCTGTACTAGTTAGGGTTCTTCAGATAAACAGGGACATTAAGATGCATACGTATATAGAAGGAGATTTATTACAAGGAATTGGCTTATGTATTTACTGAGGCTGGTAAATCCAAATCTATAACGTAGGCCCGTAGGAGAGCTAATGGTGCCGATGAAATCGGAAGGCAGTCTGCTAGAGAATTTCCCTCTTGTGCAGGGAGGCCTGTCTTTTTGTTCTCTCCAGACCTTCAGTTAATTGGATGAGGCCCATCAACATTACGGAGGGCAATCTGCTTACTCACACCTTCACCATATAAATGTCAGTCTCAACCAGAGGCACCTTCCAAATTGACACATAAAATTAACCATCACATTTACCTTGGGCTAGATTAAACTTTCAGAATGTGTATCACCTCAAGTACCTAAGAAGGAAATTAACAAAACAAAACGAAGCAAAACAAAAAGTTCATGATTCTCAGTTGAAGAGTGACTTTTCTTTCATTTACAATTGAGTTTCTTCCATGGGAAATCAGGAGAGAATGGGGCAAGAGTGATTCTCAAACTGCCATCTTCCCTGTAATTCCTCTTTAGTCTATTATAATTATGTATTTATCCTGGGCTAATGCACAAAAACTTTGTGATACAACATTTTGTGGTCACAAGTAGTAGTAGTTACAGATTTCTGTTTCTTGGAGAAAAAACTCTAACACGCAATAGTGTTATTATGTCTTAAATGCACTGCAGATATTTTCATGTTTTATAAAAGAGATAAAAGAGCTATACAGTCATGTACTTCTTTCCCTAAATTTGCATAATTTTCTTTCTGTGTACGTGCATTGATTTCTGTTTTTTAAGACTCTCCAAAATGACATAGAGTTGTATGATTTTCTTCCTTAATTCTTGAAAAAGAGTAACACTCTGAGATCGAGAAAGAAATATTGAATCAATGACAGGGAACAATGCGCACCAATTTAAGCATTTGTTAAATGCTAACCATCCTCATCCTGACCATTTCCATTCATTTCCAGCATGAATGAGAGCTTAAACTGCATGAGCTGGTGGAACAGAGGACTTGGGGTAACAGTAGCTTGAGGTTTATTTTGAAGTTAGTCTTAATTAAGTGCTATCTATCCACCTAATCTACCTGTCCTCACCAATGTGATGGCACCTGATTCTGCCTTGACAAAAAGAGGACAGACTACATACATATTTCTAGTTCTGCTATGATGGTTCCTCAGCTGCTCCTGTGAAGAGATTCTTCCTGGTTACTTGACTTTGAAGGAAGAAATTCTTGTCGTTGGCACTGATAGTAGCACACATTACTAACTAGCTGAGCTAACAAGCCACATATTTGATGCCAAACTAAGTGTCCAGTTTGATAGCTGGGGTAAGGGGTATCTAATAAATAATTTATTAGGAAAGAAATAAGTAAAATAAACAACAACTACAAAATAGCTGAATTTTATCTAGTTCATGTGATACAGACCAGGAAAAAATCATCTACTAAAATACAGAAAATATATACTTGGAGGCTATTGTAATTTAAGAATTCTGCTCCATTAGTTTGAAATGTACTCCCTAACAGCCTCACCAATGTGGTTTTCAGTGGTTGCTAATTCATCCCTTATACATCTGTGGCAGAAAATATATA
The DNA here is from genome assembly GCF_949774975.1 of Lagenorhynchus albirostris. Classification (NCBI taxonomy): domain Eukaryota; kingdom Metazoa; phylum Chordata; class Mammalia; order Artiodactyla; family Delphinidae; genus Lagenorhynchus; species Lagenorhynchus albirostris. The sequence goes on from NC_083099.1 coordinate 127,719,252, forward strand.
CGTTTAATGTGCTGGGTCAAAATGAACTGTTGATATGAAGTTAAGTATAATTAATCTACATGAAATAATTCAATTATGAGAAATCACATTTAAGTGAATCCAGGAAGTTTACTATTTATTTTTCTTAGTTAATTTAGTGTCAAGAGTGCTTCTTATAAAATGTATGAGATGCTGTGAGTTTAATAGCTTTTCCCAGATTTCAAAACTATACGGCAAATATATCTTCCATGAAAAAATTGAAATTGTTACCCTCATTTTGATTTGCAGCAGTGATATTTATCAGGCTCTGTTTTTACAGTTTTTACAATATATTTTTATTTCACGAGTACTTTGATTGATAATGATTAGCCACTTTCCTCGCATTTTAAAGTAATTTAAAATGGTATATTGGTGTAATACACAGTTTTGATCCACTTCAAAATAACAAATGAGAGAATGCTACTATTCTTTTCATTTAGTCTCAATTTTGGCAGAATAATTTCATAAGAATGCAAGCATTTCCTCTTCAAAATAACATTAGAAATTACTGAACAGTGAACATCAGTTGATTCCCACTATACAATCCATTGGTATCAAATGAAAGAACCATAGTTTGGATTTTTTTTTTTTTTTTTTTTTTTTTGCGGTATGCGGGCCTCTCACTGTTCTGGCTTCTCCCGTTGCGGAGCAGAGGCTCCGGACGTGCAGGCTCAGCGGCCATGGCTCACGGGCCCAGCCACTCCACGGCATGTGGGATCTTCCCAGATGGGGGCACGAACCCGTGTCCCCTGCATCGGCAGACAGACTCTCAACCACTGCGCCACCAGGGAAGCCCTGGATTTCTTTTATTCTGATAATGCATCAACAAAACAGAACCAAAGATAATTTTTAGATATTAGTACCTATTAAAGTCACCCCAAAACACTGCCCAGCCTTTAAGGATGGCTATCTTTAAAGCCAGGCTTCATGGTCAAAGCTGGAGGCACTATGAAATTAAATAGTTGGTCAAAGAAGATCTTATTTACACCTATGCCCTGATTAAAAGTGAATTCACATTTGCCATGTCAACTTATGGAGCTCATTTTTTTGTGACATTAAAAACCAATTCTATTCTTTTGGTTTCAAATGTCTCTTTTAGTTCACCTACTGAGTAATGTGCAAAGGATTTATATATTCTTCAAACCAAGAACTTTTCAACTGTTTCCTTTGCCAGCCAAGTTTTAATCTCTGTTCTGAAGACTTTCAGTTATCTTCTACTTAATTCATAGGCTTCTTAGATCAGTTAGTTATTGCTAAATAACAAATTATCCTGAAACTTGTTGTCTTAAAACAACAATCATTTACTACTTCTCACAAATTAACGGGTTGGGTGAGGACTACTGATATTTCCTGGGCTTGGCTTGCCAACAGTAGACTCTTACCTTAAATAGCAAACATACCCAAAATTGCTCCCACCTCTGGGTGTTCATCTGGGATTCACTCACATATCTGGCCATCAACTGAATTAGCCTACTGAGGAATGAAAGGCCCCATGAAGTAGAGAAATGTTGCCACATGAGGCCATCTTCAATCAGCTGGTCCCCAGGACCACTCCCCAGACTCAATGATCACTAGGAGAAACCATAGGACTCAGCATATAGTCACACCCATGGCTATAATTTACCATGGGTAAATTTATGTTTGTAAAACAAAATAAAATCAACAAAACAAAATCAACAAAAGCAAAGACATTTGGGGCAAATTCCTGAGGAAACCAGGTGCAAGCTTCCAGAAGTCCTCTCTTAGTAGAATCACATAGGCTGTGCCTAATTCCTCCAGCAATGAATTGTGACAACACATCTGAAATGTTGTCTACAAGGGAATTTTGTTAGTGATTCAACACCTGAGGTTTGTATGAGGGGCTGGTTAAGTAAGCACCCTCTGCCTGGCATGTACCAAAATTCCAGACTCTCAGAACAAAAGCAGGTGTTCAGCATAAACCATATTGTTTGCACAAACATTTTTAGGCACAATGAGCCACTGTTATCAGTTAGGGTGGTGGGAATATTCGAGAAGCTCAAGTTTTCAGATGCCAGCTCAGGGCCCATCTTGCAAGCAGGTCTTTTCTCGGACCTGCTATGTTAACCTTTTTTCTGGATACTATCCCAGACTTGTTCTCCGGCTAAGGCTCAAGTTTCCAAGAAAGCAAGTGGAAATTCAAAAGGCCTCTTGAGAGCTAGAGTAGGAATTGGCACACACTTACTTCTGACATAGTGTACTGACCACAGAGAGTACCAAGATTCAAGATTCTTTATGAAGTGGCTTCAAGTTCTCATCACAAAAGACATAGATAGTCATTGATTGGGACCATGAAAGCAGGCAATCTACCACACTTCCCAAACTTCTATACCTTGTCTTAGAAAATTATGAGATGCTTATGTCTTGCCCCCATCCCACCCAGGCAGCTCTATTCCATTACACAATGAGCTTCCATCACATTTCTTTTCCAATCACCTCTGGATACTTGGAATTTTCCCAAAAGCTAATTCTCAACCTAGAAACAACTGTGGTGTCTCGTCACAAAGATGAATGCGTTGGACCAGCTGTTTGGGTTCTTTCATTTCTTTCTTCACCCATAATGCATTGGTTTGCAAGAAGACAGCTGCTATTTCTCAGGCACTTGGGAGATTATGCCTTAGGCAATCCAGAATAGATCTCCATCAACTCCATCTCCATTGGCTCAAAGTGTCTATATCCCACTGATGATGTGCAGTCACTGTCACACCCAAGAGGTTTCAAACTCAACTGGGCTTAGCTCAATAAAGAACAGCCAAACCCAAGACTAATCCCATCTCTGGGAGTCCAATTCTGTAATTTCGAAGAGCTCATCCAGGGCTCCTTGGGTGGCTAGTAAGAGTATTTCAGGGAAAGTTTCAGAACAGTCCAATACAGATCCCAAATTCTGGGTTTGGGGGATACTAATGGCATGGAAACTAGAAATAATTGTTGCTCAACACTCATTCCCCTCGATATTTTCAGGCTACCTATGATCAAACTGGAGTATGTCACTAGTGGGAGAACTTTATGGCTTTTATTGGTAAAATGTCACAGCTGTAACAGTTTCATTTTAGTGGCGTACAGTCTTATACCCAAAATAGTGGATTTTAGCATGGACTTTAAGGGAACATTCCTCTTAGGACTCTTTCCTGGACAATATAATTCCTTCCCATGACATTTCCTTGGCAGGACAATCTGACCAATTTTTGTCTCAGCCCAGACATGACAACACTAACTGCTCTTTCTCATGAGCTAATGAACTGTTCTCTCTGATTACCTTCTTCCCTCTTTCATTTGGCCTGACTTTTAAAGCTAATTCAACAATTTCATGCCTGATAAAATGACTTTGAATAGAGCATCATTCCTTTAAATGAAGAAGTGCTTATAATATTTATAAAGGTTGAAATTTGGAGGTGAATTTTTGATAGAAAGGCTTTCATGCGGTTCAGAAATACCATATATGGATAACTTAATATCCAAAGTAAAGACACACAATTGAAAAAATATTTGTATTTAATCAAAACTGGTCTATTCACAGTTAAGACCGCAAGAAGTTTAAAGGGTGGAATAAAACTTTGTGTCATCTAAATTGCCTTTTGTTTTGCACAATATTCTTTGCTAAGATTGTCCAAAAGACAGTATTTTTCTGATTCTGTTTGAAGTAATTATGTAAAAATAAATAGCTAGCTTACATTTGAGTACTTGGTATAGGAAAGGCAATACATAGAAGACTTTATATATTTTATCATATATATCAACCATAAATCAAACAACTTTGTTTAGGTGTACCATTTTGCAGGTGAAAAAGCTAAGACTTACAGAAATTTAGTGGCTTAAGAAAGAACACACTGATAATGAGTAGCAAGGTCAGCATTGGAACTTAATTCAGTCTGACTCAAAAGATCAAGCCTGACTTACAATAGTCAGTAAACTTAGATATGTATCAAATACCAACACATGGGTACACACACACACATGCACACACACACACACACACACACACATTTAGAGTGTATTTGGATCTTTTTAAACTTAAAAAATGCTACTCCCAAAATGACTTTATAACCTTCAAAATGATATTGTTTAATACTTTAATCATATGCCATAAGTAGGATGAAGCCACTTAAATATGTTATACTGACTACTATATATACTAGACTATTCCCTCAGATTCTAAGGCTTAGAAGAAGATTGTTGCTAAGATTTTATTTTATTTTTCCAGAATGATGATTCTTGGCAAAGAGAATATGATTTTATTTACAGAAATATTGTCTTAGGGAATTTTCTCTGTAGGAAAAATTTGAAGAGAATTTATAGGAAACACTGCTCAGGAAACTTCTTTTTCTAGGCAGGCTGTTAAGAAGACTGACCTGTCAGAAAAAATGCCTAAGAAAATATTCCAAAATGAATCATGGAGACTTTCTCCAAAGGATTCTAATAAATATGAAGAACATACACCCTAATTTAGAGATGAATTTAACTTTATTCAATGGAATTTTATCTAAAGCATTATAGGGATATCTTGTTATGGTTTCTTTACTTGTTTCTTAACTATATCTGTCATGCCTTATCCTAGGAGTTGGGTAGTGGGAGGCCTGGGTAGGGGAAATACATTTTGATTTAGCCAGAATAATTTTGGGTGGGTTGGCCATAATGTGAACCACTACACATCCAGTTTTATTTTTGAAAGTTAAAATGTCCCTTTGGAGATAAAGGCAAAGTAAAGAGCATCTAGAAACTGTGTTTTGTTTGTTTGTTGTTTGTCAAATCTTCCCACCAGTTCAGATCCCTGGAAGAAACAGAGGCAGTAATCCTCAAGAAAGCACTTTGATTTTGGATTGCATCAATTTCCTACCCTATAGAATATCCAAGCCTCAGAGCCGTTGTTAAAGGAAGACCGTCTAGTGTACAGGGCCCATGATGGAACACTAGCAGGGCTCCTGGAGCCAGGAGTGTGCTTAGTTCCAGAGACAGAATGTAGCTTTCTTTCCTCCTGGAGAGGGTAAGATTATTAACCAGCACACATTTGAAACATGTTATAATCCATGGTCTCTTTTAAGCATATTGCATGGATTAATTTAACAAATCCTTGGAGTACTTTTAGTCTCTCTTTTTTTTCTTTTTTCTCAGATTAGAAAACTGAGAACAGAGCATGGGTAACCTGTCCACATTCAAACAGAGTCATCTTAACCTAGCCACGTGAACATGAGCATTATTTCTCCAGATATTTTCCTCCCATCTACTACACTATCCTGCCCCTCAAATACAACTAGATCTGATGGGATGGAGCACACATTCTTGGAATCACCGTTCACTAGTAGAGGCTCAGTGGACTCTGCACAGTACCATAGAGCCACTTATGATTCTAGACAGGTTTAAGAGTTAAGAAGAGGGCAGGAAACTAGGAAGAACTGGACATTCTCACAAAGCCAGAATTGGTGTCACTGTAATGTCAATCTATGTAATATGAACTTAATTAGTGCAGATTAAGTAGCTCCTTGAGAAATGACCCAAAACCTTTACCAAATCTTGCCCAAAGTTCTCTATGTCACAAACAAGAAGAAAGAAAACTCCAGATTAAGATTAGGGCTCTCCACGCCACATCCATCTTCTTACTCCACTTTTTATCATTCTCTTCTGTTCTTTCTCCTTTCTCCTCTCCTTAGGATGGTTTGTGTCTTGCCAATTCTATCTCTTTCCAAAGTCCTTCTCTCCTGGGACCTACTGCCAAAAAATATTAAATGTGCTTTTCCACACTGGAACTGTGAGGGATACATATCAGAAGAAAGAGCTCTTAGCGTCTTTTCCTTCTAGTATTTTCCTTTGCCCTTATGATAACTATTTTCAACCCTACTCTTTCCATGACTACTTCTTGTGTCAATCCCTCATTTCTGCCCACGTCTCACCTTCAGAACTTAGATTCTGGAATTTTTGCTTGAGAGGATTCTGAAAAACAGTTTATCTGCAAACATTCAGGTAATGAATTCAATAACTAGAAAGCAAATATAAATAAACTCAACTTTCTAGACATAACTTTATATTAGGAAAGTCCAACACAGAGGACACACATCTCAGCTATGTGATATGATTGGTTCCCCTCATTAATCACAGCCATTCTGAGACACAGTTGGGGGTACTTTCAAAGAATAATTTTATCAGACAACAAGTATTAGAGAGATGAGTGTGCAGAAAGCCCTCCTGGAGAACTAGGTGTTGTGCTCTTTTTTTGCTGCTCTAAGCCTCAACGTACTGATTCAGATTTTTTCCTTGGAATTTGGTCCTCGTCTACACAGAGTTTTTTTTTTTCCCCTCTGACATCTAGAACATTTAATTTGTTATCCTAAAGAACCACATGTTTTAAAACTGTGTTTGGAAAATCTCAGCCTTTGAGATTTCCGTTTTCCTAATTTGCAAAATGAGTAGCTTAAATTTGACAATTCTAGTTTAGCAGCATAGTCCATATCCAGGGCTTATTAGATGCTGGAGTGATAACACTGAGCTTACATTTGAAGAACATATGTATATGAACAAATGTATGTGATTTAGAATCATGTAAATTCACCCATTTAGATGATTCATATATGCAATTACAGCCACTCGGCAACTCAGACACCTGAGTAATTGTCAATTTTCTATGATTCTGTGAAAATTTTCTTAGGAAAACATAGTTATAGATTCTACTTTATATGCAAAGCACTAAATAATTACATTTAGAATTTCTTTATCAATACATAGGAAGCTTAAAAGTGGATGGAATTCAATTTCTCCAAGTTCCTCTTATAGGAAGATAAACAAAAAAAGTTAGACTCCACCCATCATATCTCAATTTCTTTTATTTGCCTACACATTATATGATCTTGACTCAAAATTTAAAAATGTTTTCCATCACTAGCTCCATCTGAAATCACTACAGATTTTTCTATAATTTCAAATATAATTCCTCTTAATTTTCCTCTTACAAGCATAATTCATTTTATGCTGATTTAATAGATATTAGATTCAGAATCAAATAATTATAATCAAGGTTTAAGTAGTAATTTATCTCTCTCAACACACTGACCAGTCAACTGCTACAATGCATGTCAGTATTCTCAATATAACAGGATATTTTAATAAAATGAATGCAGGGGTTGTGAAACAAAGAATTCTCGTGTTTGAAGAAACACATTTAAAAATCAAATTATTTTAGAAATCACCTCTTCAACATTTTATCCAATGACCACAGGGCCTCTATAACACTTCCAGACCCTCACTACTTCACAAAATAGTTCTGGTTGGTAAGACTTTTCATTGGACTGATCACTACATTTCTCTTTTTGGTCCAAATTTTGCTCTCTGGGCCAACCCAGAATAATCTTAGTAATTTTTTATCCAAGATAATTCCTCATATATATATAATGATAGCTATTCTATTGTCTATAAAATTCTCCTTTACAGAATGTTTATAGAAGTCCTAACAAATGTAGACTAGAAAACTAAAACTTATGATTTCTTTATACATATTGTGTGTCTAAATTGTATCTTACATATTGAGAAGAAAAATTAAACTTAAGGTCAAAACTAAGAAAACATTAGTAGAAAACAAAATGCATATTTGTTTTTAAGGGTAAATTTCCCAATTAAATATTCTAAGTACATCAAGGTCCAATATTTTAGAATTTAAAAGCTTGCATTATAATATTAATATAATCTAGATGGTTTTTAATATTTCCTATTTTTAATTTTTAAAATAAATTTATATATTTTATTTTTGGCTGTGTTGGGTCTTTGTTAGTGTGCGAGGGCCTGCTCTAGTTGCGACGAGCAGGAGTTACTCTTCTTTGCAGTGCACGGGCTTCTCACTGTGGTGGCTTCTCTTGTGGTGGAGCACAGGCCCTAGGAGTGTGGGCTTCAGTAGTTGTGGTTCGCAGGCTCTAGAGCACAGGCTCAGTAGTTGTGGCGCAGTCTTAGTTGCTCCACGGTATGTAGGATCTTCCCGGACCAGGGCTCAAACCCATGTCCCCTGTATTGGCAGGCGGATTCTTGACCACTGCACCACCAGGGAAGCCCAATATTTCCAATTTTTAAAAACATCAGCAATGGGCTTCATTTAATATAAAACTTCTACCATGTTATTTTACCTTTATTGATTTAACATGAGACATGGATGGCTAATCCATTGTTTTGCAAAAATGATTTCTTTTTGAGATGTGAGTGCTTGTTTAGTTTAGTCTAAAAAGCAAAGCTAATCTTAAAAAAATATAATAGACTATTGCATTGGCTTTGCTACAACAAATGGAACAATAAATGACTTAGGATGTACTTGTTATTACAGAACAAAACATAAAGTTAATGAGATGTGTTCTTAAGAGATAAATATGCTCTCCTGACATTAATGCATTTAGAGTTTAGTCTCTCTGTGTGGCAGACTCCCATATCTTAGTTTGTTTTGATTTTATCATTACTTTCTTAATTAATTATTCTATTTGATGGGTAATTTTACATAAAGGTATCCCTTGACAGGTAATATTCTAGAAATGTAATTCTTGTGCCTTTTATTTTTAAAGGGTGGGCCCCTTAGATCATTTCCTTGGGATGAAGTAATATCACTAGAAAAATAGATGTTCCTCCTTGGCCTTCAAATTTACTGGTCTTCTACTAATGTTAATTTAAGTCATTGATGTATTCATTATTTACATTGTTAGCAAACTTGATAATATTCAGGCTGAATTTATCTGCAGTTTGAGCCATCATCCCCCAAAGCTTCTATTGTGCCTTCCCTTTTTTTTCCCCCTTGAAAATCCTTTTCTAACCGTACAAGCTCATCTTTGTATCTCTTTTGCTACTGTTCACATGTCCCCTAATGTGGGCTGCTAACGTTCATGGTCTGAGAGCATTGTTTGTTTGTATTTTGTTTCACATTTGTATTTGGTGCATGATTTACATAATTGTTTCTAATCTGAGTTGCTTTGACATTAGCAGTCAAGTTGGCCAAGGATATTATCAACAAGTCATTACTCCGCTGACAGTAGATGTATTCAGTTTGAGCCAACTTTTGGCCGTCAGTTGCTGCTGCACACAACCTCAGGGTCAGTTCCTGCCCTCGTATTCTTACGCACAATCACCGTGGAAATCAGCTTTGATGAAACTGGAACTGAGCATAAGCTCTCGGGAGGCTTTGGCATGAAAATCACTGACAGCAGAACTTGGCTCAGGATGTGTTTAATTGGAGCACCTCACGTTGGATGACAGGAAAGAGGGAGAGAGAAAATAAAGAAAGGAGGGGTGGAGGAGTAAGACATGGAGATCACTTTCCTCCCCACAAATACATCAAAACTACATCTACATGTGGAACAACTCCTACAGAACACCTACTGAACGCTGGCCAAAGACCTTAGACTTCCCAAAAGGCAAGAAACTCCCCACGTACCTGGGTAGGGCAAAAGAAAAAAGAATAAACAGAGACAAAAGAATAAGGACGGGACCGGCACCTTGGGGAGGGAGCTGTGAAGGAGGAAAGATTTCCACACACTAAGAAGCCCCTTCACTGGTGGAGAGGGGGGGTGGGTGGGGGGAAATCTTTGGAGCCACGGAGGAGAGCACAGCAACAGGGGTGCGGAGGGCAAAGTGGAGAGATTCCCGCACAGAGGATCGGGGCCGACCGGCACTCACCAGCCCGAGAGGCTTGTCTGCTCACCCGCCGGGGAGGGCGGGGCCTGGGAGCTGAGGCTCCGGCTTCAAAGTTCAGATCCCAGGGAGAGGACTGGGGTTGGCTGTGTGAACACAGCCTGAAGGGGCTAGTGTGCCACAGCTAGCCGGGAGGGAGTCTGGGAAAAAGTCTGGAGCGGCCTAAGAGGCAAGGGTCCATTGTTTTGGGGTGAGCAAGGAGACGGGATTCAGAGCACCGCCTAAAGGAGCTCGAGAGATGGGCGCAAGCCGCCGCTATCAGTGCGGACACCAGAAACCAGCATGAAATGCTAAGGCAGCTGCTGCAGCCACCAAGAAGCTTGTGTGCAAGCACAGGTCACTATCCACACCTCTCCTACTGGGAACCTGTGCAGCCCGTCACTGCCAGGGTCCCGTGATCCAGGGACAACTTTCCTGGGAGAACACACGGTGTGCCTCAGGCTGGTGCAACGTCACGTTAGCCGCTGCCACCGCAGGCTCACCCAGCATTCCATATCCCTCCCTCCCGGCAGCCTTATCCACAGAGCAGCAGGTGATTAGTGAGCCAGAACCCCCTAATCAGCTGCGCCTTTAACCCCAATGTGTATGGGTGGGGAACAGACACTATCAGGTGACCTTTACACAGAGGTGGGGCCAAATCCAAAGCTGAACCCCAGGAGCTGTGCGGACAAAGAAGAGAAAGGGAAATCTCTCCCAGCAGCCTCAGGAGCAGCGGATTAAATCTCCACAGTCAACCTGATGTACCCTGCATCAGTGGAATACCCGAATAGACAACAAATCATCCCAAAATTGAGACATTGGACTTTGGGAGCAGCTGTAGACTTAAGGTTTGCTTTAAGCATCCAATTTGCTTCTGGTTTTATGTTTATCTTAGTTGAGTATTTAGAGCTTATAATCATTGGTAGATTTGTTTATTGATCTGGTTGCTCTCTTCCATATATATATATATACACACACACACACACACACACATATATATATTCTTTTCCTTTTCCTCTTTTAGTGAGTGTGTATGTGTATGCTTCTTTGTGTGATTTTGTCTGTATAGCTTTGCTTTTGCCATTTGTCCTAGGGTTCTGACTGACCTTTTTTTTTTTTTAATATAGTTTTTAGTGCTTATTATCATTGATGGATTAGTTTTTTGGTTTGGTTGCTCTCTTCTTTCTTTCTTTTTTCAAATTATTTTTATATTTAAAAAATTTCAATCATTTTTTTCCGTTTTAATAACTTAATTTTATTTTATTTATTTATATTTTCCTTTTTTTTTTCTCCCTTTTCTTCTGAGCTGTGTGGCTGACAGGGTCTTGGTGCTCTGGCCGGGTGTCAGACCTGAGCCTCTGAGGTGGGAGAGCCAAGTTCAGGCCATTGGTCCACCAGAGACCTCCTGGCCCCATGTAATATCAAACATTGAAAGATCTACTAGAGATCTCCATCTCAACGCTAAGACCCAGCTCCACTCAACGACCAGCAAGCTACACTGCTGGACACCCTATGCCAACTAGAAAGACAGGAACACAACCCCACCCATTAGCAGAGAGGCTGCCTAAAATCATAATAAGTTCACAGACACACCAAAACACACCACTAGACGTGGTCCTGCCCACCAACAAGACAAGATCTGGCCTCAACTACCAGAACACAGGCACCAGATCCCTCTACCAGGAAGGCTACATGACCCACTGAACCAACCTTACCCACTGGGAGCAAACCAAAAACAATGGGAACTATGAACCTGCAGCCTGCAAAACAGAGACACCAAACACAGTAAGTTAAGCAAAATGAGAAGACAGAAAAACACACAGCAGATGAAGGAGCAAGGTAAAACTCCACCAGACCAAACAAATGAAGAGGAAATAGGCAGTCTACCTGAAAAAGAATTTGGAGCAATGATAGTAAAGGTGATCCAAAATATTGGAAATAACACAGTAGACCAAACAAATGAAGAGGAAATAAGCAGTCTACCTGAAAAAGAATTCGGACTAATGATAGTAAAGATGATCCAAAATCTTGGAAATAGAATGGAGAAAATACAAGAAACGTTTAACAAGGACCTAGAAGAACTAAAGAGCAAACAAACAATGATGAATAACACAATAAATGAAATTAAAAATTCTCTAGAAGGAATAAATTGCAGAATAACTGAGGCAGAAGAACGGATAAGTGACCTGGAAGATAAAATAGTGGAAATAACTACCGAAGAGCAGAATAAAGAAAAACACATGAAAAGAAGTGAGGACACTCTCAGAGACCTCTGGGACAACACTAAATGCACCAATATCCATATTCTAGGAGTCCCAGAGGAAGATGAGAAATAAAAGGGACTGAGAAAATATTTGAAGAGATTAGAGTTGAAAACTTCCCTAATATGGGTAGGGAAATAGTCAATCAAGACCAGGAAGTGCTGAAAGTCCCATACAGGATAAATCTAAGGAGAAACATGCCAAGACACATATTAATCAAATTATCAAAAATTAAATACAAAGAAAAAATATTGAAAGCAACAAGAGAAAAGCAACAATTAACATACAAGGGAATTCCCATAAGGTTAATGCTGATCATTCAGCAGAAACTCTGCAAGCCAGAAGGGACTGGCAGGACATATTTAAAGTGAAGAGAGGGAAAAACTTACAACCAAGATTACTCTACCCAGCAAGGATCTCATTCAGATTTGATGGAGAAATTAAAACCTATACAGACAAGCAAAAACTAAGAGAATTCAGCACCACCAAATCAACTCTACAACAAATGCTAAAGGAACTTCTTTAGGCAGGAAACACAAGAGAAGGAAAAGACTTACAATAACAAACACAAAACAATTAAGAAAAGGTAATAAGAACATACATATTGATAACTACCTTAAATGTAAATGGCTTAAATGCTCCAACCAAAAGACATAGACTGGCTGAATGGATACAAAAACAAGACCTGTATATATGCTGTCTACAAGAGTCCCACTTCAGACCTGGGGACACATACAGACTGAAAGTGAGGGGATGGAAAAAGATATTCCATGCAAATGGAAATCAAAAGAAAGCTGGAGTAGCAATTCTCATATCAGACAAAATAGAATTTAAAATAAAGACTATTACAAGAGACAAAAAAGGACACTATATAGTGATCAAGGGATTAATCCAAGAAGAAGATATAACAATTGCAAATATTTATGCACCCAATATAGCAGCACTTCAATACATAAGGCAAATGCCAGCAGCCATAAAGAGGGAAATCAACAGTAACACATTCATACTAGGAGACTCTAACACCCCACTTTCACCAATGGACAGATCATCCAAAATGAAAATAAATTAAGAACACAAGCTTTAAATGATAGATTAAACAAGATGGACTTATTTGATATTTATAGGACATTCCATCCAAAAAGAGCAGATTACAATTTCTTCTCAAGTGGTCATGGAACATTCTCCAGGATAGATCATATCTTGGGTCACAAATCAAGCCTTGGTAAATTTAAGAAAACTGAAATCATATCAGGTATCTTTTCTGACCACAACGTTATGAGACTAGATATCAATTATAGGAAAAAATCTGCAAAAAATACAAACACATAGAGGCTAAACAATACATCACTAAGTAACCAAGAGGTAACTGAAGAAGTCAAAGGGGAAATCAAAAAATACCAAGAAACAAATGACAATGAAAACACAATGACACAAAACCTATGGGATGCAGCAAAAGCAATTTGAAGAGGGAATTTTATAGCAATACAATCCTACCTCAAAGAACAAGAACCATCTCAAATAAAAAAACGTAACCTTACACCCAAAGCAATTAGAGAAAGAACAACAAAAAAACCCCAAAGTTAGCAGAAGAAAATAAAACATAAAGATCACATCACAAATAAATGAAAAAGAAATGAAGGAAATGACAGCAAAGATCAATAAAAGTAAAAGCTGGTTCTTTGAGAAGATTAAAAAAATTGCTAAACCAGTAGCCAGACTCATCAAGAAAAAAAATGAGAAGACTTAAATCAATAGAATTAGAAATGAAAAAGCAGAAATAACAACTGACACTGCAGAAATACAAGGGATCATGAGAGATTACTACAAGCAACTATGTGCCAATAAAATGGACAACCTGGAAGAAATGGACAAATTCTTAGAAAAGCATAACCTTCTGAGACTGAACCAGGAAGGAATAGAAAATATGAACAGACTAATCACAAACACTGAAATTGAGACTGTGATTAAAAGTCTTCCAACAAACAAAAGCCCAGGACCAGATGGCTTCACAGGTGAATTCTGTCAAACATTTAGAGAAGAGCCAACACCTATCCTTCTCAAACTCTTCCAAAATATACCAAAGGGAGGAACACACCCCAATTCATTCTACGAGGCCACCATCACCCTGATACCAAAACCAGACAAAGATGTCACAGAGAAAGAAAACTACAGGCCAATATCACTGATGAACATAGATGCAAAAATCCTCAACAAAATACTAGCAAACAGAATCCAACAGCACATTTAAAGGATCATACACCATAAACATCATTAATCATTAGAGAAATGCAAATCAAAACTACAATGAGATATCATCTCACACTGGTCAGAATGGCCATCATCAAAAAATCTACAAACAGTAAATGCTGCAGAGGGTGTGGAGAAATGGGAACCCTGTTGCACTGTTGGTGGGAATGTAAATTGATACAGCCACTATGGGAAACAGTATGGATGTTCCTTAAAAAACTAAAAATAGAACTACCATACAACCCAGCCATCCCACTACTGGGCATATACCCTGAGAAAACCATAATTCAAAAATAGTCATGTACCAAAATGTTCATTGCAGGTCTATTTACAAGAGCCAGGACATGGAAGCAACCTACGTGTCCATCCACAGATGAATCAATAAAGAAGATGTGGCACATATATACAATGGAATATTACTCAGCCATAAAAAGAAATGAAATTGAGTTATTTGTAGTGAGGCGGATGGACCTAGAGCCTGTCATACAGAGTGAAGTAAGTCAGAAATAGAAAAACAAATACCGTATGCTAACACATATATAGGGAATCTAAAAAAAAAAAAAATGGTCATGAAGAACCTAGGGCCTAGATGGGAATAAAGACACAGACCTACTAGAGAATGGACTTGAGGATACGAGGAGGGGATAGGGTAAGCTGGGACAAAGTGAGAGAGTGGCATGGACATATACACACTACCAAATGTAAAATAGCTAGCTAGTGGGAAGCAGCCGCATAGCACAGGGAGATCAGCTCGGTGCTTTGTGACCACCTAGAGGGGTGGGATAGGGAGGGTGGGAGGGAGGGAGATGCAAGAGGGAAGAGATAGGGGAACATATGTATATGTATAACTGATTCACTTTGTTATAAAGCAGAAACTAACACACCATTGTTAAGCAATGATACTCCAATAAAGATGTTTTTTTTTAAAAAAAAGTGGTTAGAAAGGAATTAGTAATTGTAAGTCACCTCTTTATGAAGGAATAGCCATAAAGACAATGGAGACTCTCTAATGACAAGGCAGCTGCCACAATATTCGAAGAGAACAAGGTTGGCCATGAATATAAAGAGACAGCTGGTTTCTTTCTGTTTTTAATTAACTAATTTTTTTTATTGGAGTATAATTGCTTTACAATGGTGTGTTAGTTTCTGCTTTATAACAAAGTGAATCAGCTGTATGTATACAGGTATCCCCTCCCTCTTGGACCTCCCCCCAACCCACCCATCTAGGTCATCACAGAGCACTGAGCTGAGCTCCCTGTGCTATACAGCAGATTCCCACTAGCTATCTATTTTACACATGGTAGTGTATTTATGTCAAACCTATTCTCCCAATTCATCCCACCCTCCCTTTCCCCCACTGTGTCCACATGTCTGTTCTCTACATCTTTGTTTCTGTTCCTACCCTGCAGATATGTTCATCTGTACCATTTTTCTAGCTTTCACATATATGCATTAATATACATTATTTGCTTTTCTCTTTCTGACTTACTTTACTCTGTATGACAGACTCTATGTCCATCCACATCTCTACAAATGACCTAATTTCATTTCTTTTTATGGCTGAGTAATATTCCATTATATATATGTACTACATCTTTATTATCCATTCATCTGTCGGTGGACATTTAGGTTGTTTCCATTTCTTGTTTTTTTGTGTTTCAGGTTTCTTGAAATATATTCAACATACAACTTCATGTAAGTTTAAGGTGTACACATGGTGATTTGCTATATTTACTATTGTAATATGATTGCTATTGTAGTATAAGCTATCACCTCTATCATGTCACATAATTGTCCTTTCTTTTTTGTGGTGGGAATAATTAAGCCCTAGTCTCTTAGCACGTTTAATGTTTATAATACTGTATTGTTGTATGTAATCATTATACTGTGTATTAGACCTCCAGGACTTATTTATCTACTAGTTGCAAATTTGTATCCTTTAACAACATCTGTCCTATTCCTGTACCCCCAGCCCCTGGTAACTGTCATACTATTCTGTTTTCACAAGTTCACCTTTTTTAGATTCCACATGTGAGTGATGTCATACGGTATTTGTCTTTGTCTAGCTTATCACACTCAGCATAATATCCTCATGCGTGTTAGTGTGCATAGCTGGAGGAACTTGGTGGAGAGAGAATGTGAAAAAGTAATGGGAAGGCTGCCAAAAGAATTCTTTCTCTAGAGATAGCTAGAAAGAACATAAATAAATAAAACAGTGATTCATTCTTTGTGATCCTATAAACGTTGTCCAGCCAGACTTATTTACGTAGGAGAGAGGTTTATTGTGACCCAGTTGTTTCTGAGAATGTAGAAAAACTCTTGGATTAAGTCCTAATTTAACTCATGTTACCGGTCTCTAAGACTGTCAGTTTTCTTTTCTTTGGGAAACTTTAAAAAGAAAACCACATACACTTAAGACAGACAGAAATTAATATGAGATGATGGGCAGTATCCAGAAATTGATCTTTAACTTTTCAAGGAACTGCTTATCAACTAATTTCTCAATCTTTGAAACACATGGTGTTTCTAACTGAAGATTTCTGAGCAAGGACATATGATTCTCATTCACTCAAATAAATCATATGCAAGCTATATCCTGAAGGACATTGTGTTTTTAATAAAATAATCTACAACATAGTCTATCCATATCTTTCTCTCTTTTTCTCTATCTATGGAGAGTATATGTCAAAGTTTACAGAATATTTTGACATTTCCTGTATAAGTAAATGCAGCATATATTTCCATTTGTTTCAGAATATCTCCATGAAATTATGTCAGAAATAGATTTTGGAGTTTGCACACATAAGAAATAATGTCATGATTGCAACTGTTTTCCTCTATTGACATTTATTTGATGTCATAGGATAGCATTTAAAAATGACAGCTTTCCTTCTCTCAAGTTAACCAAAAGATGTCCTTTCTTTGACCTAAGTCCTTCCTTAGAATAGTTCCAAATTTTAAGAAGAAAAAACTCACAAATGTGCACTGATGTGTACTCATTAATTCACTGGTTTGGGGTTGATGGTGGAAGGACTTTCCTTCCTTTGGCCAGGACTGGAAACAAGAAATTACATAGCAGTTTGAGAAAGGATTCCAGAGCTTGAAGGCAAAGGTCCTTTCTAGGAAAGGAGCACAGCAAATACTCATGATGCCTTCTGTTCTCACTTTGCCTGGAGTTGGAATATGAGTTGACATACATAGTGTGAATTCTATGGCCTCTACGTACTCCAAACTAGCAACTCATGTTCAAAACGCCACCTTAGAGACTCTATTAAAAACGTAAAGAGCAGGGGGAGGGGTTGCTTTAAACCCTGAAAAGCCTGATGATTTTATTTTTTCTTGATGACTTTTTGTTCTTGTAGACTAGTTTCTACCAAGATGTGCTATCTATCTCCACTGCCTCAAAGAGGTAGTAGTAGGGATATGCTATTCTACTTTAAGAAGTAGTGACCTGGAAATATGTAAGCCATGTCTTTAAGCATTATAAACTGACATTTTGTTATGTGCTTAGCATCAACCCTAAGATGACACAGACCTACCCAAAGATGCCTAGACAGCTACACAGGTAAACACACTGTTCACACTAACACAGACACACAAACCCATCCATGCACGATCACAACATACACCCTCTACAGGAGAGTTTCAAAACTCCAATCCGTGCATTTTTCTCATGTCCATCAGCTCTCTGGCCTGAGCCACCATCTTCCTTCCCTTCAGTAGTCCCTGGTGAAGTACGTGATACCCAGAGTCAGACTGGCTGGGTGTGGTTGGCCTGCGGCAAGTCGCTTCCATTTGCTCCTCTGCCGAGTATTGTTAATATTAGTACCTGCCTGAAAGGATTAGTGAAGATCCATTTATTCCATGTAAAGTACTTAAAACAGTGCCAGAGCTCAAGAAATATCACCTGCCATTATTGGGGACCATATTTGATTCCCACTGCTGCTGTAATAAATTATTACAAACTTGACTGCATAAAACAACACAAATTTGTTATCTCCCATTTTTGGAGGTCAGAAGTATGACATGGATCTCCTTGGGCTAAGGTCAAGGTATTAGCAGGGCTGCATTCCCTTCTGGAGGTGTTAGGGAGAAATCCACTTCCAGACCACCCACATTCCTTAGCTCACATCTCCCTTCCTCCATCTTCAAAGCCAGCAACATTGCATCTCTCTGACCCTTCTTCCATCCTCACATCTTTATTCGACCACAGCTGGTAGAGGTTCTCTGCTTTCTAAGGACTCCTGTGATTATATTGGGCCCACATGTTTCATCCAGGACACTCTCGATGTCTGTAACCTTAGTCACATCTGCAAAGTTCCTTTATCCTTGTAAGGTATCACATTCACAGCTTCCGGGTTTAGGATATGAGCATCTTTGGGAGAGATGCTTACCACAGTGGGAAGTATTAATGAAAATAAATCTGAATGAAAAATGTGAATGTGTTCTTATCACATTGTGTCCCATATGTGTCCATCCATCTATTCATTTAACACTATAATAGGCCAGGATTTATGGTAAGTAAGTCTGTGCCACTACCCCAATCCAAAATGTACAGCAAATCAGACTAGCCTTTGATATAGAGTAAATATATATAATTATAAGATCTAGATATTGCAGATTCACTGATTTGTTTTTTCAGTCACTCAATAAATATTTATCAAGTGCTTAGCATGGAAAGGCCACTCCTCAAAAGGAAATCTCAATTTCTGACAAGCGTTCAAAACTAAGAGCTATGACATCATCCTCTCGCAAACAAACCAACTCTTATAAACATCCCAGAAGAGGCTTCAGGAAGGCTTCTCTAGAGAAGGGTTCTTAACCTAGGGCATGTGCAATGGCTCCAGGAGTCTGGGACTTCCTGGCAAGTGAATGCAAAATTGTGCATGTCTGTGTGTCTGTGGGGGAGGGGAGAGGGTTCGTGGTTTTTATCCAGTTCAAAAAGGAGTCAATGATCCACCGAAGATGAAGTATGAGAACTCCAGGGTATTGCAGTTTGCATCGCCAGAGATCTGCCTGTGTCGTTTCTGCATTTGGCACAAATGGCTTTACCGTGGGGCCGAGTGAATGATGCCGCCGATTACTTGGGTTCATTTCTCGAGTTACTGTCACAGCATCACACTTGCTCGCTCGCTGTCATGATGAATTCTCTTCTGTCCACTTAGTTCTTATGCTGTGAAGGCTCACAACTGCTTCTGCCCAACCAGGTACCATGCAACAAAGGAAGATTAAGAGATAGACAAGGCAGAACTTGAAGATAAGCTCTGGAGCTGCCTTTGCTTTTCTGACTCTGCAAAATTTCCCTGTTGAGAGTCTTACTCAGTTATCTCCTTTGAGTTATATATTATGAATCACATGTGGGAAAAAGCTATCAGAAAAGGGGGTGGGGTGAGGACCATATTTAAAGCAAGGACCTATGCTTCTTACATTAAAAAAAAATCAATAATTGAAGAGAGAAGTAAATGAAATGACATTCTTTTATATAGACTGAATAAAGAAGCACGCCCTTCTCCCATCCCCTTTTTAAGGCTGCACATTAGAAATGAGCATTATTTCTTTCAAAGAATACACTTGATTCTTGCAGGTCAAGGCCAGCTGTGGGTAGCTTGTTCTGTGTTCACATTTAGGAACGCCTCCAATTCAGACTCTCCAGACCCACCACCTTAACTGTTTACTCTTCCCTCCTTCCCTTTGTTTCTGAGAAAAGCATGAGGATAGAACGTGCAGTCCCCTTTCGGGACATTTCAGTTGTCCTAGGTGGAAGGTGCTGCCACCCATTCCAGGCAGCCCTTCCTCCATCAGACCCCAGAGCAGAAAGAGCCAGACTGCTTTTTAAGAGCCTCTCCCAAGCTCTTGGATAGCCTAGCCCGTGGAAGTCTAAAAGTGGGTGGCAGGTGGGTAGGTGATGGGCTGTGTGGAAGTATGTAGGTACATGCGCTCATATGCACTGTACCCAGGTTGTGAGCCAAGCCAATTCATGGCTTTGGTATGTACTTTTTGCTGCTTTAAAAGAGTTCCCTTGTCTCTCCTTCCCAGCCTCAAGCTTCACTCCATTGCTCATCACATTCCTCCCCTTCCACCCAACACCATCTACTTAAATTCCCTGAAATTGACATGATGAGGAGCGATGACTTTGCCTATTCATTTTATGACTTAAAATCCATCTTCTTTCACTGGGCTGGTGGTATCAGGAACGGACAGAATGAGGCAGACAGAGAAGGTTAGATGACCACTAGCTGTCATTTTTAAGCTTGGTTTCTAAGTGACCTAGTTGAAGGGATGAACACAATCAATTTGTAGAATAGCCATGATTTTGCAGCATTTGAGGATTACAGAAATAAAGGGATGGGTTATATCCTGCATTTTTATGAAGAATTGAGTGTGCATATTGGATGAATTCTTTTTTATAAAGGGCTCGAGATCCACCCTATGACCTCTCCTTACTATCCTCCTCTGTCTTCACGATCACGTGATCACGTGTGATGTTACTTTCATTTTAATCCTTCTGGAAGGTTTCCAGAAGACTGAGAAAGAGAAAAAGCAAATTCAGGAGTTTACTGAATATCATCTAGTTTTATAACCCGTAGAAAATAGGTCTGTGAAAATAGCCAGATAAGTACATAACCAGGTCAGGGTCCCACGCTCTGTTCGAATTCTGTTTTCTCATCAGTGACCTTTTCATGACAGAGCCCTAGAGAAGGATCGTGCGCTTCAGACATCACAACATCTGCTGAGAGCCAGAGCGAAGCTTCAGGAGAAAACTACTGTGAAACAAGGAGGCAATTACCTCAAATTGAAAGCAATTACCTGATTAGCTTCGTGTCCCCATCACCAAAGCCTCAGGACATATTGGAAAGCTCTGGTGATTCATTACCATTCGGATATTCTGTCCAGTAAAAAAACTTTTAAAAAGAAAATGTCATGGTCCCAAATTTTAAAATGTTGTTTTCCTACATGTATAATTCCTGATTTGAAATAGTACAAGGAAAAAAATCTCGATTGAAATTGAATGCATTGGCAAACTAGAGATTATCAAAAGAGAAAGAAAATGACGGGAATTTTTTACAAGTACTGGTGGGGAGAATTATGCAACTTTCCACTATGCAAAGTTTTGTAATTGTAACTTCTTAATACCTTTTAAGGAGAAAATACCACCAGCTGCAACTTGAGAGCTTTTATGAGAACCATGAAAGGGTTTTTCCTTCACTCACATCTGTCTTCATTTGCTGGGTGTATGCTGTAGGCTTCATGCCTGTTAGCTAAATCTAAGATATTAAAGACTTGTTTAAATCAAGCAAATAAATGTCCTTAAGCCATAAATATATATTTTTTAAAGTTAGGGGAGGAGAGACTTACACCGAACTATTTAGTCTTTATTATTTGTGTCCATTGTTTCCCATAGTAAATGAGCAGAAATATCAGTATATGCAAAATCATAGACTTTAAGCCAGGTTTCAAGCTTAAGCGGGTGAGAAAATGAATTATATTTCAAGTGACTTTTTAGACATCTTCACTATGTTTACCTTTCCAAGTAGCTGGAAAATAACTCAGAGAGGGTGTATTTTTGTTTTTTAATTTTTTTTGGCTCTTTCCATACCCAGGCACTTAGTATCATGGAATCAGAGAAATTTTGGTTTTATGACATTTTCACCAGGATTTCAAACATGGTTTTGATAGTCACCTCTTTCCACAGCACAAGCTTTTCTATTTCATTTTATTTGCTCATCAATATTTTTCATCAACTGAGTTTTCTAAAATACCAATATTTCCAATAGGAATTCATCCGTTAACACCAGATCCATGGCAGATTGAGTCAGAACCATGTAGTGGATACATATTGATTTATCTTTGGTGAATATTCCATAGTTTTAATCTCTCAGATACATTTGTTATTTCAAGTTAGATCAGACTTAACACACTAACCATTAGAATGAAAACTGAAAAATTGTATCATTTGCCAGTCAGCCAGATCTTGGGTACCATGAATACTCAATCACAAATCCCTACGGATTGAAGACATGTTTCTGTGGGAAACTAGTCTAGACATTTGCGGGTATGCAGCCATTAAGTATAAAGATTCTTCTTGAGGGGAGATCATTTCTTTGCTGAAATGAGATATCATGTAAAATATAATTGGCAATGTAATTTGAGTTTTGATGTTATGATTTTTGTTTTCATATTTGTTATATTGTTTATAACAATCATTGAAACATTGTTTCAATATTTGTTATAACATTGTTATTCATGTTTGAATTTAACAAGTATGCCCAGATGCAGAATATCTTATACAGTTCTCTGGTACAGCACCACTTTAATTCTGGAATTAGAAAAATATCTTAGAATGTTTGTAAAACTCAACATTTATATCGTCAATAATACAATTCAGACATCTATCCCTAAGCTCCCCACCATCCTCCCCACTCCTTCTTCCTTTATTCTTGTCTTGCTTCCCTACTCTTGCGTTCCTCCTTCCCCTTCCAGCTTTAGCATAACTCGCTCCCCCTAGTTGCTTTGTGAATTCGGAGAAAATGTTTTGTTTTCTTCTGAGACCAATTAACATTTTTTAATTTGACAAGGTTCAGTTGGGCTTAGCAGCCACAGAAAGTATTGTGCACCTGCCCTTATTTATCTGTGAATGTATTTTAGAAGTTGTTTTTGTAATATTGCGTGGCTGCCCTTTCATTTCCTTCCCTTACTTTATCTCACTGTTTCACACTTTCCCCCAAATGTCTTCCTCTAACTTAGCAAAGAATATCTCATAAGAAACAAACCATAAATGCAAAGGTGAATAATGATTTTTGGAGGGGTTTATTCTGGCCATTTAAAAAAAATCATCATAGTTTCTCAGATTCCCCCACTCTGCAATTTTTAGAATTCATTCTTTTCTTTTATATTACATATGGCATCTATTGCACTTTTTCTCCAAAGTGACCATATCAAGAGTTTTCCTTTGATCCTAGTCAAAGTCTGTTCACAGACTTTCGGGTAGAAAATTGTGCCTGTATTATTTTGGCTTTCTTCCTCTTGGTAGGAAGCTAAGCTCCTGGGATGTAGACTTAAGATATCTATTTAGTTAAGCAAATTACTGCTGAGTATTCTAAAATGTCATGGTTTAAAAGAATTAATATAGCCAGTCATGGCACACCTAATGCATTCAACTCTGGTCCCTGGTTGACTATCAGACAAGTAGCAAGGGCTCAATACATAAATACCAAGTGAATAACTGATTTCGATTCATTCAGGCAAACAATTCTGGTGTGCATCTGAGTGGTTCTGGCATTAGTGAGCTCAAGTTCTCGAGTCGAACAAAATGAGATATTACTGACTGAATACCTAGCACCTGTTATAGAGCTGAGTGCCCAGTAATTGTTCCGTGAGCGTTTGACAGAAGAAACTCATTTCCCATCCTGACTTCGTCTTAGATGTCTTTAGTCTATTGACTCAACATTTTTCCTGTCAAGGGGTTCTAATTAATGCCAACAACTTCTGCTGAAAAGCAGGGGATAAGTATTCAAAATATTTATCAGTTGATACTGCGTGTGCCTCAGCCAGTCGGAATCGGCGCTGGCTATAAACAACGTGGACAGCTGTATTGGGGTTTACCTGCTAAAAAATCAGCAATGCTTATAAGCCCTGCCATATCAAATCCTCCTGGATGTCCACAGATCTCTAAGAGGCTGCTGTTCCTTGCTTGGAAAAGATCTAGCCCCTAAACACTTTGTTTGTTTACCAGCCATCTTAGAAAAATTCCTGGGAGATTTGTCAGAATCTAATCTAAATCATTAATTTAGCAATTCTCAAAGGTAACCTAGAGTTCATCCAGCTGCAGTTTGTTCCATTGATCACAATAATCCACCCCACCCAGAACTTTCCTCATGAAAGGAATCTTCTTGGTGTGGCCATCTGGATCGTATTATCCTAATCAGAGTGTGTGGCGCATACAAGGTGCAGACACCATTTCCATTGTAGGGTCAGGCTCCCTCATTCTTGGATGTGCTTTCCCCTTTCCTTTCACCTCTCTCTTTCTTTTATCTCTGCTAAATGGGTATTTGATGGTTTTACTGAAATTAAAAAATAGAACTACAATAAATTTTATTTTTTTCTACGTAACACACTTGTCTGAAAATTGCTGCCCCATTTATACCAATTAAGCCTGGGGAGAGGGAGGGGCTAAAGTGAAAAACAAAACCCTTCCTACTTGGAGATAATTATATGATCAGGAAACGTTTCAGCTCCAGTTTAGATGTGGCATACTCGTCAAACTGCAGACCAGTGGCCCCAATTTAGCTTACAACTTTTCTCTATGCTTGATTTCCAGGATATTTTTACACAGATACCTACATATTTTCATGTGTACATACAAATAAACAACTTTGATGATCAATAGACTACAATGAATGTGAAAATATAAAGTTACTGGCCAACATAAACTGACAACTGGGGTATTAAAAGATCTCTTTTTCGGTGTTTCTAGTTTAATATCACTAAAGCCATGGAATTTTGATTCTCTTATTCTTGTTTATAACTTAAATAAGGGATGAAACATAACATTTACCAGGTGCCAATCAGTTAATATGTTAGGATATTTTTATCCCCATGTCTATTGCCCTGCTATAAAAAGAAAAAAAAATACAAGGCAAAAAATGCAAATATATTGCTCTGTCTTTCAAATTAACATGTTCCCTTCCAGGATCCCAAGTAATTAATGAGTATTTCACCTTTGTTCTGTGCCAACAGGATGATCGAACAAATATTTGGGGCTCTTTTCTTAGCTCATTCTTTGACTAATTGGAAAACAGTAAATTTAGATTTATGTTAGTTAAGGAAGAGAAGGTAGCTTATTTAGAATAGTAGAATATGTTGCAAACATATCCATTTAGAATCCAATGGGCTACAAATGGACAAAACCCCAAACAAATAGTGGCTTAAATAAGTAAAATTTTTCTCATATGCTCCAAAGTCCAGGTACTGACAGTCCAGACTTTTTGTAGATGTCAGCAATGCCATCTAGGAGCCAGGCTCCTTCAATTGTCTGGTACTGCATTTGACCTCATGGTCAGAAAATAACTTTAACAACTCCAGCCATCACATCCTCATTCCAGACAGAAAGAAGAGAGCAAGTATAAAGGGTCAAAGCTTTCTTCTCACAAGATTTTATCATTCTCATTTGAGAAGATTCTGTGAGTCTCATGGGCCAAAACTGTTTTACAAGGTCACCCCCTAAAACGAAGCAAGAATGAGAATTTTTTCTTAATATTTTGTAATCAGGAAGAAAAGGGTTAGGAACAGTAGTTAAATGAACCAGCTCATAACATTTGCCACATACGCATCAGACCGGCAATAGGCAGCTCTTTGTGGATTTAACATGTGTTTCCTCGGACCACACAGGATTTAGGGCAAAAATATGAGTCAGAATAAGTCTCCCTGAGTGTTTCTCTGACTTTTCCCCCACAATCTGTTCCAGACTTACAGAAACCTTCATTGTCTCTCCTAAATATTTCTTCAAGTCTCCAGAGAATATCTTGTGAGTACTCACAAACCCAGCTCTGACATATATCATGCATGTCCATACTTCTCTTTTCCTGCACTGGCTTCACATAGTAATCAGAGGTCAAGGTGTCTGATATTTCTGAAAGCACTACAAGCCACTGTCAACGCCACTATAATCTATCGTTTCTTATTGCTGCTGCCATTGGCAAGATTGTCCTGTACATCTTCTCTGCAGAAGTGGTCCCACAGCACCCAAACCGTGGTCCAGCTAATGGTAGCTGTTTTCTTTTGGAGTCCATGTGGTGAAGACATACCTCAAAAGTGGTGAGGATCCCTCCTTCACCTTTGATTTCCATGGGTCATGTCATCCTCTTTTGCGCTCTCTGAGCAGAGGTTTGGTTGGAAAATTTCTTTCCATTTCTAGTTTGGGCCACTCCATAGAGCTCCAGTAAAATTGCATAAGGCTTGGCCATGGAACTTGCAAGTAGCTGAGAGCCTGCCATATTCGAATTTACCTGCCTTTCAGTTCTTGGGACAGTTTTCTTGGATGAACTTCATATACTTTAACACTCCTCTGTGGCTGATCTTTCATCATAGAAAGCTCTCGTAAGCCTCCTAAGCCTCATGCAAACTTCCCACAGATACCTGACCCCTTCTGATTCATCCACATCAAGAGGTAAATTTAGTTTAGACTTGGAAAAATAGACCAAAAATAATAAATGCTAGTGCAATGCATCTTTCTTTATCTTAATTCCATCCTCCCAAGTCACCCACACCTATTCATAGCTCAAGTTGTCAGAATAATTTTACTATTCAAACTCTAGCTTCCACACACATTTGCATTTAAGCTCTCCACATCTTATGTCAAATCAATATAGTTATACTCCTGAAATGATGAGCCCAACAGATCCAGAACGTTCACTTACACAGAAATTCATGGTTTACTGTTTTCGATCTGTTTATTCCTCTCTTCACAGAGAAGAAGTTTGATGAGCTACTTAGACATCTTTGTTTGTGAACACCTCCTTCAAGCCAGTTCAAGATGCTCTCACTAGGGAATGTTTGACAAAGTGACAAAGAAAAACTGTACCCTTGTTTCTCCTCCTACCCCCAAATCTGGAATTTGAAGTCCCAGATGAAATATCTGGTAGTGTTGTAGAACCAAGACTTAGGGTTCAGAGATGAGCACAAAAGGGAAGTAGAAACCAGAGCCCCACTGTACCTGATACCACATACAACACAACTATAAAACAGCGGGTGCAGATCAATGCTGGACATACATGCCTTAAAACTATCATTAAACCCAGACAAGAGAATCTAAACTGAAGCTAAAAATATACATAGAGAATGAACTGAATACAAGTAGCATAATGACAGTTATTAACACGATATTCAGGAAGCTCCCACCTACATGTATAGATTGGATTTTCAGCTTTCCTGATCCAAGGGAAGCTACCTGGGAGAATCTATGCCTAGAATGAGAACAAATGAGACAATTATTTTTGAACTTAGCATATCAATAAATACTCCTGAACAAGCTGTGTCTCATTTCTGTGTTCAAATCCCTGCAGAAAGATCAGAAATTGCATGTAAACTGGTAAAATGTGCCAATATTGAGTTTGGGGAGGATGTGGGTTCTGTGGTAACACCTTTTTCCTCCCCAATTTAAAACCAAATCTCTACTCTCTAGTCTGAAAGTGGGGGGTGGTAAGTGGCTGTTAGGTTAACACCTTTTAAGTAGCCCTTTTAAAATCAAAAGAGCCTTGAAATAGAACACTAAGTATAATACAATGTCTCTAGACCTTACAATTTGGTTTCAGTATTGAACTACTGGGATTCATTCAACAACTCAGTTCTCAAACCTTGGTTAGAGACTTTGCAAGGTCAAGAGCCATACCTTTGCTCTTTTTCCACCTGAGGTAAATTACTTCTTCAAGAAATAACTTTTATTTTTTGGCATGTAACCCCCTGAGAGGCTAAAAAAACTAAAAACAAAACTGGAACTTAGAAATAGATAATTCACCTCAGATGGACTATGCTATTTATTTCCAGAAACCAGTTTAAATTTTTTTTCTTTACTCTGACTATTGGGACAAATCCTTATTAATAAAATGTGTGCTACTGGAAAGGAAAAACACCTTTGTTACTTAATACATGTGTGGCCATTTATATTTGGCACACATAAATGTCATGAAGAACAGGAAAAAATATAATTCATGACCAAAACTCATTTTTATGCTACTGTCCCCTTGCCAAATTAAGTATTTTGGTCGGAAATTTAGGGTGGAGGCTCACTTTGGAAAAAAAGAAATCAAATTGTCCTGAGAATTTGCTTTCATCATCAAAGGACTTTCATGCATTTGGATGGATCATCAATTCCTGATTTGCTAGTAAAGAATATTCTTACTTTGCACAACTACTATGGAATTGGTTAAAACTCCTTCTTTGACTAGAAACTTCTTTCTCATTTTTTTTTAATATTCAACTTTGAGGCAGTCAAAATAGAATGGAAAAATCCACTGTCTACATCAGAAACAAAGCTTCTTGAACTTACCTAAATGATGCTCTCTTAATGGGCTTTTCCTGTCCAAATCTATTTATGAAGATTCATTAATCTTCAGATTTTAAGACAGAGAGGAAAATTACAATAGTTGATTTTTTTAAGTGATGAGAAAATGCCTGAAATTTATTTGTCATTAGCTTTCTTATAAGGACAGTGTTGTTCTACCATAGGCATTTAGGAGCTGAACATAGGTACCAGGGGCCCTGTTGGAAAGTCCCACTTAGTTCAAAAGACAAACAAACAAACAAAAACCAACTTTTATTTCACAATTTTTTTTGCTGAATGTATTAAATATTAAAGTTGCTTTTTTTTTTACTTTGGAAGAAAAAAACAAAAGACATGATTTTATTTCTATACATGTATCCTATGGTGACAAAATTTGATATAGGACAACAAGAAATATTTATTAGATTTAGTAGTTGTTTTATATCTAAGTTAACAGCCTCTATTCATTGCATTTTGCTTAGTGAGTCATAAGGAATTTTCTATGATGAAAAGTCAACATAAAAGTATTTCCTTCAACTTGTTAGATTCTTCTTCTAAGTATATTCTCATCATAGTGCCATATAGCAAATTCACTTTTGAAGATTTCCCCTATGGTCAGTATTGGCTGTACATGTTGTGTGATTGAAGAGATTAAAACTCCATTCCCAATAAAGAGTATATCTTTACAGTTGTTCTGCAAGACAACAAAAAAAAAGTATTTCCTTCACTGTTCTCATGCGTTCTGCAGATATTCACAGACCTTTTTAGGCTCTTTAAAAGGAAAAGTATGGTGGGAAGTCAACAAATTCATCACTATTATATGATGTAGAAGTTGCCTTTCATCTACATCTATCTTTATGTCCAAGGTCAAACCACTCCCATTGAAACTCCCAAACTGCACACCAAAAAAACCAAAAAAAAACAAAAAACAACCCCAAACCAAACTCAAACAAACCATTGCAAGAGCTTGAAATGTGTTTTAAAAACATCTGGGTGGGGATTGCATTGAATCTGTAGATTGCTTTGGGTAGTATAGTCATTTTCACCATGTTGATTCTTCCAATCCAAGAACATGGTATATCTCTCCATCTGTTTGTATCATCTTTAATTACCAATGGCATTTTTCACAGAAGTAGAACAAAAAATTTCACAATTTGTATGGAAACACAAAAGACCCCGAAGAGCCAAAGCAATCTTGAAAAAGAAAAACTGAGCTGGAGGAATCAGGCTCCATGACTTCACACTATACTACAAAGCTACAGTAATCAAGACAGTATGGTACTGGCACAAAAACAGAAATATAGATCAATGGAACAGGATAGAAAACCCAGAGATAAACCCACACACATATGATCACCTTATTTTTGATAAAGGAGGTAAGAATATACAATGGAGAAAAGACAGCCTCTTCAATAGTTGGTGCCAGGAAAACTGGACAGGTACATGTAAAAGAATGAAATTAGAACACTCCTTAACACCATACACAAAAATAAACTCAAAATGGATTAAAGACCTAAATGTAAGGCCAGACACTAAAAAACTCTTAGAGGAAAACCTAGGCAGAACACTCTATGACATCAATCACAGCAAGATCCTTTTTGACCCACCTCCTAGAGAAATGGAAATAAAAACACAAATAATGGGACCTAATGAAAACAGATGGGACCTAATGAAACTTAAAAGCTTTTGCACAGCAAAGGAAACCATAAACAAGATGAAAAGACAACTCTCAGAATAGGAGACAATATTTGCAAATGAAGCAACTGACAAAGGATTAATCTCCAAAATTTACAAGCAGCACATGCAGCTCAATATCAAAAAAACTAACAACCCAATCCAAAAATGGGCAGAAGACCTAAGTAGACATTTTTCCAAAGAAAACATACAGATGGCCAACAAACACATGAAAGGATGCTCAATCTCCCTAATCATGAGAGAACTGCATATCAAAGCTACAATGAGGTATCACCTCACACCGGTCAGAATGGCCATCATCAAAAAATCTAGAAACAATAAATCCTGGAGAGGGTGTGGAGAAAAGGGAACCCTCTTGCACTGCTGGTGGGAATGTAAATTGATACAGCCACTATGGAGAACAGTATGGAGGTTCCTTAAAAAAACTAAAAATAGAACTACCATATGACCCAGCAGTCCCAATACTGGGCATATACCCTGAGAAAACCATAATTCAAAAAGAGTCACGTACCACAATGTTCATTGAAGTACTATTTACAATAGCCAGGACATGGAAGCAACCTAAGTGTCCATCGACAGATGAATGGGTAAAGAAGATGTGGCACATATATACAATGGGATATTGCTCAGCTATAAAAAAAAATGAAATTGAGTTATTTGTAGTGAGGTGGATGGACCTAGAGTCTGTCATGCAGAGTGAAGAAAGTCAGAAAGATAAAAACAAATACGATATGCTAACACATATATAGGGAATCTTAAAAAAAAAAAAAAAAGAAGTTCTAAAGAACCTAGGGGCAGGACAGGAATAAAGATGCAGATGTAGAGAATGGACTTGAGGACATGGGGAGGGAGAAGGGTAAGCTGGGACGAAGTGAGAGAGTGGCATGGACATATATACACTACCAAACGTAAAATAGATAGTGGGAAGCAGCCGCATAGCACAGGGAGATCAGCTCAGTGCTTTGTGTCCACCTAGAGGGGTGGGATAGGGAGGGCAGGAGGGAGACACAAGAGAGAGGAGATTTGGGGATATATGTATATGTATACCTGATTCACTTTGTTATAAAGTAGAAACTAACACACCACTGTAAAGCACTTTTACTCCAATAAAGATGTTAAAAAGAAAAAAAAAACATCTGGGTGACCCTTTCTCTTCTCCCCAGCTATGCTCTAATCTTGTCACTTATTATTCATATAAATTGTGACCAAGGTTGGGTGTCTAATATTTCTTTCTGGGCCCTGTGTTATGCACATATGATTTTTGCCCAAGTATTCATCACCATAGTGCTGTATGATAAGAAAAATACATTTAAATTTGCTATGCCTCAGTTACATTTTCTATTATACAAGATGATAGTACCTGCTTTAATTATCTTAGGGCTTATTATGAGGATAAAAAAATTTCTTTTTAAAAAAGAAGCATATAGAGAAAACAAACACAAACACCAACCCATTAAGCAAATTTTTATTCATGGCATGCAAAATTGTATCCGATGAGCTTGGACTTAATGTGATCATGCTTTTACCACCAGAACTCTCATTGTCATGGGTAATGTAATCCAAATATTTTAGTTCTCAGCGAAAGAGTCAGGAATAAATAACATAAACACTGCATGTTAATTCCGGCCATGGAGTCTCAGCATAACAGACATTTTAATGAGAAAATCTGGTTTGGTGTGAAGCCCAATAAAATGAAGAGATGTTTGTTGATGCGATGTGTTCCCTGCTGAGAGAGTAGTTTGATTTTGGACAAAATAATATTCAGCTTCAGTTTCTTTTTGGATTTGTTATTGCTCCTGGATTCTCTCTAATTTGAACCTTGTAGGGGTCATTTGTGCCTTTGTCATGTCTAATACTCTGCACTTCAGGGAATCATACTTTCATGCTGCCAGGATGACCACCCAGAAGTCCTGCTTATGTAGCACTTGGCTTTTGCAGAGAAGTTCGTCTTAAGTCCTGAACAGCTGAGTTGGGAGTTCCACAACGGTCTCCTGTTTGTTTCTGGGCATGGATGGAAAAATGGTCATTCCGACTGATAACCAGCCGGAAGTTCATCTGTTGGAATTCTCTTCTTCTCGCTGCATACACTGGATGGTGCTATAGTGGGCACACATTTTCTACATCATGCAAGCCAATCTACATATGAATAAGGGAGTTGAGATGTAAAGGCTCCAGAAATAATCCATCAGCCAATTTCAACCTCTAATTTACACCTTGTTGCTGTTCCTTCTACTCTTTCTATTTGATTTTATAGCCTTACTATTTAAACCACTAAAATATTAGAGAACAAATGGGCCCTGATTGGTTAAGTCAATCATGATGATACTTTAAGATCTGGGGAAGAGTGTAGAAAATTTTGAAATGAATAGAAGAGATTATTGAATATCCTTTCAATGAAATGCAAGAGCCTTTGGAGATTATGTAATCCTAGAGGGGAAGTGTGTCTTTATCTTTAATTATGTTCTTTTATAACTCAGTAGAGATAGAATCTAACTTGTATAAATTAATAGAAATGGAAATAGATCCTGTCCATGAAAATGCAGATTGTGTTCCTTGTAATGCAGTTGATGCCCCTGTAGATGTTGAGCAGTTTTGCCAGTTTGCACCCATTTGTAAATTTATTTCAGCATTTCTACCATAAATGTGTGGTCCTCTGAGTTCTTTGAAACTGTTATAACATCTAATTTGTTCCCTCATTATTTTAATGAGTTAAATAAAATCTTTGACACATATCCATTTTATATTTGTATGGGAATCATAATTTTATATTATTTTAAATTTCATCCTTATAAAAAAATATATATATATATATATCTCAAGCTCTCCATCAGTTTTCTATAACAGATATTAATTTATTATAACAGTTATTTGATAGTTTCAAGATGAGGTTCAAGATAAGTGTCAGAGGGCTTCCCTGGTGGCGCAGTGGTTGAGAGTCCACCTGCTGATGCAGGGGACACTGGTTCGTGCCCCGATCCAGGAAGATCCCACATGCCACGGAGCGCCTGGGCCTGTGAGCTATGGCCGCTGAGCCTGTGGGTCTGGAGCCTGTGCTCCGCAATGGGAAAGATAAGTATCAGGGAGATAAAGATGAGAGAAGGATAACATGACACTGTCAGCCATGATTGTCAGAAGGCCACCTTCAGGGGCAGAGATGATGAAGCTTCTAGAATTGACCTATAGAAGTTTTGAGGCCTGAAGGGGAATAGCTGGAGTAGAAGAAGGGACTAGTAAATTGATAAGGCACCAAAAGTAAATTTAATATCATAATATCACTTTTAGCAGACCCCATGTATTCAAGTATGATATACATTTTAAATTTAAACAAACTTAACTTTTAAAATTTGATTTGGCTGTATTTCTCCTTTATAATATCTAGGGTAGCAGACTGTATTTTCCCAAATGACTTCAACGATATCTCCTATTTCACGTGCTTTGCTCACAATGTGATGCTGACAACTGTCCCATTGAGAGGTGGGGGATCTATTTCCCTTTCCTTCCTTTGAATCTGATCTAGGTGAACCTATGACAATGACTTCCAAGGCTATGTCGTAAAAGGCATTCTCTTGACACTATTACTCTTGAAATCTAACTACCATGTTGTGAGGAAGCCCAAGTAGCTAGACAGAGGCCCAGCTGGAGAGGTCCATGTGAAGAGGAATAACCCAAGGCCTCAGATGAGTTCCCAGCTGATAGCCAGCATCAGCTTCCCAGTAGTTTGGGTAATCCGTCTTGGAAGTGGTTCCTCAGGTTCTGAGTATTAGCTGACACCTCACAGAGCAGAGATGAGCCTGTCCTGTGAAGATTTGCCCAAACTGCAGATTTATGAGCTAATAAAATAATCGTTGTTTTAAGTCACTACATTTTTAGGTGGTTTGTTTGTAGCAACAAACAACCAACATGTCTTGCTATATCACATTTCTGAAAATTTGCATTTTGAATCTTTCTAATGAATTAAAACTTCTCTAGTAAAGTATTAGGAAATGACTATAATGTATCAAATTTACCCATATGAATTGAGAAACAGTATACTTCTGAGTTCAGTTGGAGTTCAATAAATGTTTTTCTGACTATAATCATATGGCCATTTAAAGAGCAAATTTGGAAGGATTGTTTGCAGTCACCACTATTATTCATGAATAAATATTTAGTGGAAAATTCTTACGCGTGTTTTTGTGTGGGTGTATCCTCTGCGGGGCTTATGCTACTCACTACGATGTGTACTTTGGCTCACCTAGTTCTTACTGGCTCAGCATACAGATGCTATCATTGTCCTGAGACCCTCAAGGTTCTCATTCAGCAAATTTCTTTATCTCCTTCCAATATTAGCCCCGGTCTAATCATCTTTCTCTTCCTAAATTCAGGAAGTCTTTGCCTAACTCTGATAGCTACTAATTTTCCTCAGTCCCTATTGCAAGCTCACTTGCCTGCCCAGAAAATAGGTACTTTTTTATGGTGGTAAAATATACCACACAAAATTTACCATTTTAATCATTTTTAAGTATATAGTTCAGTGACATTAAGTACATTCACATTATTGTGCAAACATCCATCTCCAGGACTTTTTAATCATCTCAAACAGAAACTCTGTACCCACAAAGCAATAACTCTTTGTTGCCTCCTTCCCCCTATCCTTAGTGACCACCATTATACTTTCTATCTCTATGAATTTTTCTGTTCAGAGTACCTCACATAAGTGGAATCATACAATATTTGACTTCATATCTGGCTTATTTCACTTAGCATTATGTGCATAAGGTTCATCCATGTTGTAGCATATATCAGAATTTCATTCCTCTTTGTGGTTGAATAATATTCCATCATATGTATACACCATGTTTTGTTCATTTGTTCATCCACTGATGAACGTTTGTATTGTTTCTACATTTTGGCTCTTGTGCATAATGCTGCTATGAATGTTAGCGTACTAATATCTGTTAGAGCCCTTTCTTTCAATTCTTTTCAGTATTGAAGTGGAATTGCTGGATCATACAGCAAATATGTCTGGTTTTGGAGGAACCATCATACTGGAAAAGAGGTACTTTGAAGAAGGAGCAGCCTCCTAGTGAATATATTATTTGGTGACACAAAAATGATGTAGTTTTTCTTTTTTTTCTAATGGTTGTGTTTTATCCACCTTATGTTAATGTCTAACATGAATTGTTTGATCCTAGACCAATCCATCAGTACCTGTATTAGAGCTGAAGACTATTTGCTCACTAGTTTCCACTTCCAATTAACTTTATTTCTGATCATGCTTTGAAATGAATTTTCCATTCCAAGGAAAAGAAGACAAAACAAAAAACAGCCCAACCAAACACATCTGAACATTTGATGAAGTTCTTCACATGCGGAGATTTGTTTGCTGCTTCCATCTGTCACAACATTCTCTATATCAACCTAGTTCATAGTTGTGTTAGTCAGGGTTTCCAGAGAAGAGAACCAATAGGATGTGTGTGTGTGTGTGTGTGTGTGTGTGTGTGTGTGTATGTGCGTGTGTGTATTTTTCATATATAGAGAGAAAGAAAGCCAGAAAGACAGAAACAGATATTTTAAGGAATTGGCTCATGTGATTATAGAGGCTGGCACTTCCAAAATCTGCATAGCAGGCCAGCAGGTTGGAGACCCATGGAAGAGTTGGTGTTGCAGTCCAAGTCTGAAGGTGGTCTGTAGGCAAACTTTCTTCATCTTTGGGGGATGTCAGTCTTTTTCATAAGGCCTTCAGCAGATTGGATGAGGCCCACTGATTTAAATGTTAGTCACATCTAAAAAATACCTTCACAGAAGCATCCAAGTACGTATGATCAAATATTTGAGTACTGTGGCCTAGCCAAGTTGACACATAAAACTAACCATCATAAAAATGCACTTCCTTAAAAAAACAGGATGGATTTATAGAAAACTTAAATTCTGCAACTTCTTTGGTTCATCATTTCCCAGCTTCTGATTTATCTTAGCCATTAA
Source organism: Lagenorhynchus albirostris (assembly GCF_949774975.1). Lineage (NCBI taxonomy): Eukaryota > Metazoa > Chordata > Mammalia > Artiodactyla > Delphinidae > Lagenorhynchus > Lagenorhynchus albirostris. Next base: position 127,755,117 of record NC_083099.1, read on the forward strand.
TCAGGTTTCATATTACTCTTTTTTGTATGTGTTTCCAAGTATTTTGAGCCTAACTTTTATCTAGACAATTATCTTGACACTTTCCTTTAAGCTTGGGTCAAGATTTATTTTCTTTTAATATCCTACCAATACCACCTTATAGCTCTCAGACAATAGTCAGTGTTTAGCAAATACTGATATGCAGCCCCTGAAGCCTCAAGTTAATGCTGACTCCCTTCCTGTTGTCTCCAGGACACCGCCTATGGAATCCATCAGGTTTTCATGCAATCCTTATTGCTTTCAGTTATTATCTCCATTCTATCCCAAGCCTAGAATGGTTTAATGAGCTACTTTTTACCTTTTCTCTTCATGATTTCCCTAAAAGAAACTCCTGTCCTAAACTCATTTCTACTTCTAAGATCTTGCTTCAGTTTCTGCCATACCTCTAGGAATGACTTTCTAGGCCTATCCCAATCCCACCCATAGTTTAGGGCATAGTTCAAATTCCTTTTCTTCTGCAAAGACTTTCTCAAGCATCCCACTCTGTATTAACTGTCTCTTCTCTCCAATGTCCATTTTATCTGTTTACTCTAATGCCCATTTTATCTGTAACTCTTACTGTGGTAGCAAAGCGTGTACTACATTTTATTGTTCGGCGATTTTATCTGAAGTTGACTTCCCAAAGGAGAACAGAAGTGTGGAGTAACTCACTCTTTTGTCTGCCTCTTCTATCCCTTAAAAGTAAATCAAAGGCTTTATACAGGATATAAAATTAGTAAATATTTTCAAAAGGATGAATAAAATAAAACATATTATAATCCTGCTCAGTCTAAGATCAATCCTGTGTATTTCTTAACTTTATCTTGATTTTGTAGTAAAATGTATGTGTTAGGTAAGTGCTTTAGTCTTTATGTTTATGTGTGTCTTTGGGAACAACTTTTTCTCATTTTGAATTACTGCCGTTTTAATGGCCATGTCAAAACCTTATCTTCTGAGCATTTTTTCCCACTTGAATTCAGAGCTGTTTCATTTGAACACAGGGTTTACCAAGCTAAAGAGTCCATGTCCTCTTGGACAATCTCCAACCAGAGTTATCTATAAATGATACCTTAGGGATCCTCTTTACAGACTCAATCTGGTTTTTGTTCTACAACACAAATAAAGCCATAAATTAAAGTATGTGGAAAAACATGTGATCTAAAGTAATTCGGCAGAGAACTCATGTACAGCTGCAGACCTTAAATCTCTGCAGACCTTTAGGTTCCGTTCACTGTCTTGTTATTATTATTTTGTATAACCTTCCTCCAGCCATTTCTTCTTGTCAAGTTGGCCTCATATTTCAGGCAGTACATTGCAGTGTTTATCATTTTGTTTGTGGCTGGGATAATGATACAGCACTTCAACACTGCTTTCATGTCCCAGGATGTCAAACAATGTATAAATGTCAAGTATTTTTAGTCTCTGCATCATCCTTGTTACAGGATTCCAGAGTCCCAGTGCACATTTCATCCCCAGGGTACAAAATCACAGTGAGTCATTTCACTAGGGAATAAAAGAGTTTTTGATCCAAATGATGATTTAGTTTTCAAACTGTATGTTAAATTCCCTAAACCATTTACAATCAAAACAACTGTTTTTTTCAAATTTTATGTATGTATCATATATATATTCATTTTCATTGCTAAGTATTTAATATAAAGAGGTAGTGAAAGTTACTAACTGCTCAAGAGGTAAATATGCAGGTTTTTAAAAGTTATTAAAAACCCCTACATTTTCTAGGAAAGAATTGGTTAGTGTGATGAAGTTAGAACAAGGAATCAGGGGGACAGTTCCCACTTTCCTCCACTAGAGGTCTCAGTTTATATTATTATTTTTTTTTCAGGGAAAGCTAAAACACTGCTGTTGTGGATGCTTTGATAGCAAAATATTTCTAAAAGCACAATCACCATAGAAATAACAGTACTTTTTAGAATCCAATATAAATAAAAACAATTTCTAGTAGCTTTCTTTCTTCCATGGTTTAAACTTTTGCTGTACATTTCCCCTCACAATAACATCATCATCATAAAGACAAAACAAAAAAACCTTTTAAAAAAATCACAATACTTTTTGTGTATATGAACAAATAGCGATAACATTATTTTGTTGTATGTGAAAAAATTCACAATAAGTGAGAAATGTATTTTGGGTCATTTCTAATGAACTTAAAAAAATAAACCACAGACTCACTCTTTCTTATGACTATGACTTGATATTTCTAGGAGCTCTGGCTTTCTGTCATCAGTCTGATTGATTAAGAGTGTGTGCTGTTTATTTCATAATTTATTCTGAAGTGTGAACCAAGGAAAGGGGGAACATGGAAATTTTATTTCAAGCACTTCATATAAGTCATAGTTCAGGACCTTGGTCATCTAAGACAACCATTGCCACCATCAAAATAGTCCCAATTATAAGGAAAGTAAGATTCCACAAAAGGTTGTTTATGAAGTTGGGAATTGGTCAAGTTTAATAGTAAAGCAAAAATGTTTTTACTCTTAATTTAATACCTAGAAAATAGATTTACCCTGTATAGTAGAACTTGCCACTCATATTGCTTGTTGTCAATGTATCACACTCCAGGGCATGGATAACTCTAATTTGTCTATGCTTTGTTTGGAGCTGAGAAACTTGTTAGTTTCTAGAAGCTTCCGAAGGCCAATTTAAGTCAGATCAGTTCTTATTACAGAGGAACTTTCTGAAATAACTGAGTTGTTGTGTCCAACAGTCAGGTTGGAGTTGGAGTCCAGCTGCTCCAGATATTAATAATCAATAAGAATAATAATATTTCTTTGGTGTGCTAGAAGCTTTATGTATAAAATCTCATTTATTGAAGAGCCATCCTTAGATAGATCTTCATTTACAAATGAGGAAACTAAAACTCAAAGAGCTTAGGTAATATGCAAGCTTCCAAAGAAATTTAGAACCACAGGTAAGTCCACTTCAGTAGCAGCAAGGGTGCAGAGTCCCCTGTAAGATTACTTTAGCCATAGGTGCTGTAAATATTTGAAACCATGGCTGCTCTTTGCAGGAAGTCCGTATGTTTGCCAGTGAGTAAAACTTTAACTGAGTTTCTATTATGTGTGGACTACAATTCTAGGAACTCTATAGGAAGGAGAGATATAAAAGAAAAAGGTGTGGTTAAGAAACAGAGAGAGACAGAAAAAAGCATAAAATCCAGATGAACACTTTTATGGGGAATGCATGCCTGCTAGAGGGCTTAGCCCATGAAAAACGATGTAACTGAAAGTGAAAACCTTCAAGTAATTCTATGCTAAGTAAAGGTCATTTAAACCCAATCTGATATTTCTATGTTAGTACACAATTAAAATGACAGTATAATGGGGAGAAATTGGATTAAAAAAACAAAACAAAACAGGGTTTCCCTGGTGGCGCATTGGTTGAGAGTCCCTCTGCCGATGCAGGGGACACGGGTTCGTGCCCCTGTCCAGGAAGATCCCACGTGCCGCGGAGCGGCTGGGCCCGTGAGCCATGGCCGCTGAGCCTGCGCGTCTGGAGCCTGTGCCCCGCAGCGGGAGAGGCCACAACAGTGAGAGGCCCGTGTACCGCAAAAAAAAAAAAAAAAGACAAAACAAAAAAGCTTTAAAGGAAATTGCCTGGGCCGTCACAGTGATATCTCCCTCTGTGTGCATCTTTGTGAGTTGAAGCTCAGTATCAGGATATAATGAATTACAGATGGCTTTCCAAGTCGTCCTCCAGTGACATGAGATATTAAGAGAGAAAAAGATTTTAGACCACAAAGATAAGCTAATCCAATGCTCTAACCTTGTTGAAGAAATAACTGAGATCTGGAGTAATTAAGTGACTCGTTCAAGGTCACATATTTAATGAATAAAAGATCCAGGACTTCAAACCCATTGACTGCAAACAGAAAGGAACTGAAGAATAGCTTGTTTTTAATATGTTAAATTCTAGCATGAAAGTGTGGCAAGATCTTCATGATGGGAAACTGTACTAGCAGACAAAGTAAACTAGTACATACAAGGACTGACTGTTTCTTTCTAACTAGATTTTGAGGAGATTGTGCATTTACTACCTAGAGCTTTAATAAGCGCCGGGTTATAGGGGAAAACAAACAATTTAATGCATACATCTAAGGGTCTCTGGGTTCTTTGTGGCTTCTACCTCCGTCTCCTTCTAGTGCAGATACAGCGATATGCGTGTATATTATGCATTCTCTAAATAAACTCTCTCTGTCCACAAATTTATACTGTTATTTGGTTGGACCAAAGAGATGTTTTAGATGTAGATTTTGTTGTCAAGCTGAAACACATCAGTCAGTATGGAGAGCATAGTCCAGAAATGCAGATGGTTCCTTGAGAAGAAGCATACAGTCAATCATGGTGAAAAGAGTTGTATGTAACTGGTAACAAAGCTGGTGTCAAACGTCTTTGTCAACAGGACAGAGTATGTACATCATTAAGTACTCCACTGTCTTCACATTAATCTTTTCTTGGAAATACTTTCTGATGCCATAACTGTTACTTTAATATCTACCACCACCTGAGGATTAGTACTGTTTACTATGTACCAGGTACCCAATTCTGTAATTTTGCAGGTATTACAGAATTGCATCCTTATGCAAACTGTGTGAAGTTAGTTACTTTTACCATTTTATAGATGGAACATTGAGGTAAGGCAGTTAAGGGTAAGGCAAGTAAATGGAACAGCTGAGATCCAAAGCCAAGCAGTGTGATTCCAGATTTTGCATGTTCAGCCAGTATGTCAAACAACCTCTCAATATGACTGAATCTTTTTCAACAGACAAAACAGTATGCTCACTCCAAAGCACTCTGGCCCTTTAAGGCTGTTATTTGGGAAGTACATACTCCTTTCCTAGTCATGCTACCATGCTTTAATATTTCTGGAATGGATCCATTGGAATTACCTTTAGAGCCTGCAGCTCATTCTTCAAATATCTCTTGTGGTGGCAAATCTCTCTTTGCAGGAGGATTTTATTTTGGATGCAACCAAAGTCCTTTCCAGACAAGTACCATGACTAAGGTGGGTGTCGAAGCTGGGTGATGCCATTTTTGGTCAAAAATGAAACATGGCTGGGAGGCAATGAGACAGGTTGCTTTTCTGAATTCGATCTGAAGACTGTTCCAAGGAGGAACTCTAGTCCTTGAAGCAGTGGCTGCTCTGGGCTCATGACTTGCTGTCCAAAGTGATTAGACTTGGGGGAGGAGGATGTCAATTTAGATATGTGAGTTTAGGCATATTTATCTTCAAAGATCACATCATTTGCCTCTGTAATTTGGATTCATTTTTAAATTTATAATATCCAAATATTTAATAATTTCCCTAGGTAACTTTTTAACAAGTTAAGTTGACCTATATAGTTGAGTGAATTAGAATGAAGCTACAAGGCAGGAAGCATTTTTCAGGGTCTACTACACACAGTTTTTATTCTTTGCTCCATGCTGGAAATGTTTCCTGCTCTTCACTCTACCAAATCCAACTAGTGGTATTAGGTATGCATGCCACTTGCCATTATGAGGAGCTGGAACAGACTAGAACACATGGATCTGGAGTACATCTGCAATGGTCCGAATGTTTATTTCTACCCATGTTAAAATCCTAACCCTCAATGAGATGAGGCTTTCAGGAAGTAATTATGTCATGAAGGTAGAGCACTCAGGAAGGGATTAGTGACCTTTTAAAAGGGACCCTAAAGTGTGCTCTTGCCCTCTTGCTGCCATGTGAAAATACAATAGGAAGCTAGTCTGCAACGCAAAAGAGAGCTCTCACAGAACTCAATTGTGCCGGCACTCTGATCTCAGATTGACAGTTTTCAGAACTGTGAGAAAAAACTTTTTGTTGTTATAAACTATGCAGTGTATGGTACTTTGCCATAGCAGCCCGAACTAAGACAAGGTCCCCTGCCTGTTTCAATTCCATTCATCCTGTTTCATGTTTATGTCTCCATTCCTTCCCTGAAATCTTCCTTGACCCTTTGACCTGCAGTAACCTCTCTCTTCTGTATTTCTGAACCCAGATTGTGCATACAGCTCATTGGACTCACTTTCTTGTCTTGCTAATTAACTTTTCACATGTAAACATTTTATTTCTCCAGCTATATTGTAAGCCTGAAGGTAAGGTTGTCTTTTCTTCTATCCTCCCTTTCTCCCTCCAGCCCTTTCTTCCATCCTTTTATCTTTTCTTTCTCTCTTTTTTCTTTCTTATGTGTCTTTCTCAGTTCCTCAGACAGGGCTTTGTTCAAAATAGGGGCTCAGGGATATTTACTGATTCTTATCTGCATTTATTATAGCAGCAGAATGATGATCTAATACCACTTATTCTGCAGATTTGTCTTTTTATTACGTTTCTTAAGAAAATATGGTTGTTCTTTTCTTCTTTTTGTTTTTGTCTTTTTTTGAGCATATACATCTTGAAGGATGTGTAATCATATTTCAGGGAATGATGGCCTGAATTAAACATTTTTATTATTTGTTCAAAGTGATTAAGTCCAAATATATTGCTGAGAATGGACTCTATATTCTTTTTTTTTAACATCTTTATTGGAGTATAATTGCTTTACAATGGTGTGTTAGTTTCTGCTTTATAACAAAGTGAATCAGTTATACATATATCCCCATATCGCCACCCTCTTGCGTCTCCCTCCCACCCTCCCTATCCCAACCCTCTAGGTGGACACAAAGTGCCAAGCTGATCTCCCTGTGCTATGTGGCTGCTTCCCGCTAGCTATTTTATATTTGGTAGTGTGTATATGGCCATGCCACTCTCTCACTTCGTCCCAGCTTACCCTTCCCCCTCCCTATGTCCTCAAGTCCATTCTCTACGTCTACGTCTTTATCCCTGTCCTGCTCCTAAGTTCTTCATAACCATTTTCTTTTTTTTTAGATTCCATGTATATGTGTTAGCATACGGTACTTGTTTTTATCTTTCTGACTTACTTCACTCTGCATGACAGACTCTAGGTCCATCCACCTCACTATAAATAACACAATTTCATTTCTTTTTATGTCTGAGTAATATTCCATTGTATATATGTGCCACATCTTCTTTACCCATTCATCTGTCGATGGACACTTAGGTTGCTTCCGTGTCCTGGCTACTGTAAACAGAGCTGCAATGAACATTGAGGTACATGACTCTTTTTGAAATATGGTTTTCTCAGAGTATATGCCCAGTAGTGGGATTGCTGGGTCGTATGGTAGTTCTAGTTTTAGTTTTTTTAAGGAACCTCCATACTGTTCACCATAGTGGCTGTATCAATTTACATTCCCACCAACAGTGCAAGAGGGTTCCCGTTTCTCCACATCCTCTCCAGCATTTACTGTTTGTGGATTTTTTGATGATGGCCATTCTGACTGGTGTGAGGTGATACCTCACTGTAGTTTTGATTTGCATTTCTCTAATAATTAGTGATGTTGAGCATCCTTTCATGTGTTTGTTGGTAATCTGTATATCTTCTTTGCAGAAATGTCTATTTAGGTCTTCTGCCCGTTTTTGGATTGGGTTGTTTATCTATTTGATATGGAGCTGCATGAGCTGCTTGTAAATTTTGGAGCTTAATCCTCTGTCAGTTGCTTCATTTGCAAATAATTTCTGCCATTCTGAGGGTTGTCTTTTCATCTTGTTTATGGTTTCCTTTGCTGTGCAAAAGCTTTTAAGTTTCATCCGTGTACACTATATTCTTAAGGAGCGCTGTTTTTCTTAAAGATGTGCTGTTAGAATACAATGGCCTGTTCCTGCTCCATAAAACCTTTGGGGTTGACAGTTTGATACTTCAGCAGAGTCGCTGTCAAAATATGACTTAAAAGTAAGCATTTGTTTTAACAGTATTAGTTTCCTTTCTCCTCTGGGTTCTGAATATGAATAAGTGTAATATCCAGCAACCTGAAGACAGACTTTATTATTATTGAGGCTCTGTAATTAACAAATTTTCACATTTTGATTGTATCCTTTTTGTGGTTATTGATAATTTAAGTCAGATATGTTAGAAAGAATTAATGGTATGTTACTTTTCTCCCCTGAAGTCCCACCATTATGGATGGCAAAATCCCTCAGAGAAATAAATGTTCAGTTCTCTAATTCTGGACTCTCAACAATGCCTTTATTTTTCTTTTGTAAAATTATATGTTTTGCCTTCTTCCCATCATGCTTAGAACTGAGTATTACTGTGTTGCAATTGTCCCTGCAATTTTTAGTGTAGCCCAGTTTTTTGACTGTTTACAACTCTATGGGATCAAAAGCTTTTCCATGTGTTCAGCTTTGTTTACAGTTTAATCTTTTAATGTTTTACATGCATATGGTTCTTAAAGAAAAAAAATACAAAACTGTTATGAGTTTTGGTAGAAAAGCCAATGGCTTTTGTCTTAAGAAAGGAAAAAGGGAGCATAGACTCAAAAATAAACAGGATATTCTGTGATTTCTTTAGCAATCTTGCATAGTTGTGTCTTCAATTCAGAGTTCCAACCTAAAGTTGCACTGAAGGTCCATACAAGGAAATTCTATTATCACTACTGCTTTCTTATAGGATATTAAAAATGTAGAGTATTAGAATATTAGTGCTAGTGTAAGAGCATTTTAATTAGAAAAGCACAGGATTTAACTAATACCCAACTTCTGAAAGAAATTGTCCTAGTGCCACGGAGAACACTCCAGAATACCTTGTACTTTGATAACTAGATATCACCTCTGTGATCTGTAGCAGCAAAGGACCTTGCCCACAGACTCGGAGATCTAGCTTTTCAGATTGCATGTCCTTATTGTTTGTGTGTCCTTATTGTTTGAGATAGAAGCCTCCAGCCAACTTCCATTTATTCAGAATTTGTTTATCTAGCTGATGGATGGTCCATGCCCCTGCTCGTCTTCCCTTTCCCCTCAAGGTTCCTTTGGAATGAGTCCCATTTTTATCATTACCTCTGGCATGCTCTGAGAAGTTGGGAGATGAAAGCCAAGCCTGACAATTCTACTCTTGTTAACAACTTTGGTGAAAATTTTGAAGGTGAAAGGTTCTGGAACATTCAGAACTGAGTAAATCAACTTGAAATAAGTGAAAAACCAGAACAATATTATAAAGGCCCTTACTTCTGGCAGCTGCTCAGCCCCTCTGTTTGTTATTTGGTCAGCTTCTCTGCTTTTATGCAAGATGCAGCAGGGAACTGGTAAACCCTTAGCTCTCTTTAAAGAAGAAAAATGGAGAGAAACTCTGTACTCAACTAATCTAATACATCTGGTGAAGAGCTTCAGCTAGAAATCAGAGATCTTTGATCCTTGCCTATTGATCTAATCTTTCAGCTGAACTCCCTCATCTGCAACTTCAAGGTTGCCAAATGTGACCTTTATCTGGGCCGACCATTGTGTTCCTGCTTCACCAATGGTCCTGTCTCCCTCAGCTTGAGGAACTGAGAAATCCCTGAGTGTCTTCATATTAATTCCTTTCTCTTTACTCAGCTTTTCTTTCAAATATACCAAAAAAAAAAAAAAATATATATATATATATATGCTTTACATATGTATATATATACATTATATATTTAAAATCCTTTGGTATGTACTTCATTAGCCATCATAATTTTTTTAATCCTTAATATTGAATTCTGAATATATGCAATATATGCATTTTCACTCTCTCTGCTTAGTTTACTTCTTGGTGCAAAATAGAAGTTCTAGGAGTCTATACTATAAAGTAGTAAAATTTTTATAGCCTATGATAATATTTAAATCAGGCCTTTGTAGAAAAAGTGAAAAATTCACAGCCTTTTATAACAGAAAACTCATTTAATTGTTCTATTTTTTATAGCACTGCAAATAAAAAGAATGCCTTTCTCCCCCACTCCCCAATTCCCTCCTTCCGTCTTCTTTCCTTCCTTCCTTCCTTCCTTCCTTTCTTTCTTTCTCTCCTTCTTTCTTCCTCCTTCCCTCCCTCCCTCCCTCCCCTCCTTCCTTCCTTTCTTTCTTTCCTTGCTTCTTTCTGTTACAGATTTGCTCTTGTGTTCCGTATCAAGCTGTTTTAAGGAGTGCTTCTGTGTTCTTAAGTGTGGGTACTTTACATACATTTATTCTCTGTCCCCCCAAACATGTGGAAGAGTAGAAAAGGACACTAATGTAAATCATATCTTAAATTATTTCAAGTACTGACATTGATTTGTAAGTCGGATAAAAGAACTACAACTTCTCTTCAGTTTTTCGGTTTTTCTATTTTACTTTACACAGAAGCAGAGAACAAAGTATAATGAGTCTCTATCCATCACTCAGCTTTAATGATTATCATCATTTTCCTGACTTAGTTTCTTCTATCCCCACCTTTTCTATTTTTGCTTGAAAATTTTAAATTCCAGATGTATCATTTTACTTCAGTACCTAGCTTGACTTTTTGAAAAAAGAGACAACTTTAGAAATATCTACCCTGGTTATGAGGTGACAGTACCTTTTTACTGATGTGCTGTTCAAGGAAATAAACACCACTGCATTCATAGACCATTATTCCATCCTAACATGTTACTATGTTAGTGCTTATTAGACATTCTCTCCTTCTTACTTAAAGGAAAAGCATTTCTCTGCCCCTCTGGCAGTTTCCATAAGGAAAATGAGAGCAACTGGAAAGGACAGTTGATTTTAAAAAGTAATTTTCACAAAACTTCCGTAATAAAGAGGAATAACATTGTCACACCTTGGCTTTATTCTTTATACATTTATCTACCAGGAAGATGGTAGTTTATTGTTTTGCTCTTCGTTTTGGTGAGTCCTTTTGTTTCATAGATAGTCTCAAAATACTGAGAATGTCAGTGTGGAGCTTGGGTCCAGCCTTTCCTCAGTGCTGACATTTGGCTACTTTTGCACCCTAGACAGCTATGAATTACAGGACTTAATAATGCAATGAACCTCACATATGTAGATACACAATCTCTGTGGCTTTTATGCCTAATAGGAATTTATGAGTTTGATTCTCCTGGCTCTCCTCTGGTCGCTAGGTACACACTTTAAAAAAATAAAATAAAGTGTTAATAACTCTAAATTCTTAAAGATTTACTGTTCATTTATACTTTTCACTGAGAATAGGGACAGAGAGGTAGAAAAATATAAAATGTTGGAAAACTCAGATTTGAATTTGAAATGTGATTTTAGTACTTTTAGTGATAGATAGTATATATATATATACATATATACACATATATATATATACATATATACACATATATATATATACACATATATCCTCGGAAAATAATTTGTATACTTAAATTAGAATATGAAGTTGCTTAGTAATCAACAGACCAATTTATTCATCTTGACTTCTGTCTCCATGCTTGGAAAGGCCATCATCATACAAACACCAACAAAACTGACTTTCTTTTATGATACGGTGCTGCAAAAGTGCTTCAGCTTTTTAAAGTGTTCTTACTGGGGACAAATTAAACAAAAACAGAAGCTGTTTATAATTTCTGGAAATTTCTGGTTAGGAAGAATTCACCCAGTGAAAACCACTCTAATTAGGATTTTCCTACCCTTTAAAAGTCATTTTTTTCTGATTATAAAAATGATATGGTTGTTTTTTTGGTAAAAATTTGGAAAATACATAAACGTACAAAGAAGAAAATAAAAATAGCCAGGTAGGTTATTTTTGTGTATATACATTGTTAAGTGTGAGTGTGTGTGTATGTGTGTGTACAACTTGGTAGCATAATATGGCATAATGCTTAAGAGTGTAGAGGCTACAGGCTCTCAAGTTTGGATGTCTGGGTTGGAATCCTTGCTGAGCTGCTTGCTAACTGTCCTACCTCAACCAAGCAGTTCAATTTCTCTTTGCCAAGTTTCCTTACCTATAAAGTAGGAATAATGATAATACCTACATCATAGTTGGGGTGGGGGTTGAGTATTAATTGAATTATCATGAAAAATACACAGTGAACTTCCAGGACTGTTGGTCCTCATTATCACTAATCTGAGATTCAAGTTTTGCTTGTTATTAAATTTTTTGGCCACACTGCGCAGCGGCACATGGGATCTTAGTTCCCTAACCAGGGATTGAACCCGTGCCCCCTGCAGTGGAAGCCTGGAGTCCTAATCACTGTACCTCCAGGGAATTCCCTGAGATTCAAGTTTTGTTATGTCATAAGTAGTCGTCAGTGTACTTCTTTTGTGGCTGCATTCAGATTTATGTAACATTCATATACAAATCTTTGTGAACTTTCTGGATTATTTATTTAGCATGGATTCTTAGGGGTAGAACTATCTATATGCAATAGTTTGACTACTTTTAAGGGTTATTCATTAAATAAATATAACATTTGCACACACACAGTTCTAAACGCTGGGAAAATAATATCGAGCAAAACAAATGCAGAGCTAAAAAGAGTATATGATTTCTGTGAAAAGTGACAAGACAAGAAAGTGCAGGGTGTTTTAAGAGCTAATCTAGCCTGAGGGATTTAGGAAGGGTTTCCCTGGAAAAGTGACATTTACTTTGAGATCTAAAGGATGACCAGCGGTTAATTGGGTGGCCATTTGGAATCCTGGAGTGAAACCAATGGCCTCTGGGAAAGCTCTGAGGGAAGCTTGGTTGTCTTTTGTGTTTCATGAAAATACTCTTTTTTTTTCTCACATTTTTTAAAAGACTCTTCTGAAACACAGAAGTCTGAAGTTTTTACGCCAATCAAAGCAATTCATTTATGTGTGTGTGTCTTGGTTGTTTAATACCTTTCATTATTTCTGTGTTCAGATTTCCTCTCCCATTCAGAGATCAGATAAATATTTCTCTATATTTGCTAATCAGGGTTGCATTTAAATCTTTTAACTTTTTGTATATCTGGAATTTAAGTTTATAAATAATCTGAAAGAAAGGTCTAAAATTTTTTTTTTCCAAGTAAATTTCTAGTTTTTAATTTAAGGCTCTGCTTGGAATGATTATTTTTTACTCACAGACTTATGTTGCTACCTTCATTATATTCTAATATTTTGTAGTTATGATTACTAAGGTTTATTTGTGACCTATATTTCTCACATATAAATATACTTGTCAATAATTCTACAAGTACTGCTTTTTTTTTTCATTGTAATTTTACGGTGCATTTTCAAAGCCAGTTGAACAGGTATCTTACATTACACTGTGTTTTTCAGTTGTATTTCCCTTTATTTTATCTTCACCAAATTTATTTCTTCAGAACTTTAGAATTATGTTATCAAGTTCCAAAAATTTATGAATGGCTAATGATTGGAATTTCATCAAATCTACTACTTATTTTTGGACAAAATAGGTGGTTTATGACTTACTGTAAAAGAAATTTGCATGTCTCTTGCTTTACTCAAGTCTTTTTTTATGTCTTTGTAAAGTTTTACCTTTTTTAATTTTCTTACATTTTTGGTCTTCCTTGACCTAGAGAGAGGTTTTAAAGACAAATAGAATAATCCTTACATGTTGATAATTCTTTGTATTTTTAACAATTTAAGATTGATATATAGATGTTCTATTACCAGGGACACATATTTCTTATTGTAGATTCTACCTTTTTTTTTTTTTTTTTTAGATTCTACCTTTAATCCACAAGATATGTTAATTTTTATTTTGCTTAGTGCTTTTCCATCTTAAATACATTTTTGGCTGATTTCATATTCTATTCCTACTTTTTTACTACTCTTTGCCTGATAAATCTTTGGACTTCTTTGAAGAAATGTCATTTTGATTTAGTTAGTTCCCTTTTATTTATCATGTCAATGGATTTTATTTTTAAACACATCCTGAAGATATTTGTCTTTTAATAGGAAAGTTTAAACAATGTGTTGTCATGATAATGTGGTTGGAATTCTGTTACCTTATTATTTGCTTTCCATTCTTTTATTTATGAGTTATATTTTGCACACATCCTCTCTCTATGAAGAGACATTTTTTGGGTTTTTGTTTTTAAGAAATATCATTCATCTATACTTACGCTATTACCAAGTTCAAGAATAAGATGATGTCCTTTAATAACTCCTAACATAAGAAATTTCTATTTTACTCTTATGATTTTGTCAATATGACATACGGTTTTAGACTTGAATTATTTTTATGAAAATATTTTACATTATATATCTTCTCTTTAACTACTATTCTACATTTCCAGTTAATTTTGAAACCATAATTTCAACAATTACTTATATTTACCTATAGGTTTAACTGGTTTCAATACTTACGAAAAATCCTGTATTTTTAATTTACGTTGGTCTTTAAGTAGAGTGTAGTATGCATCAATGTTGCACAGAACACTCTTTCCCCACCAAAAAACAGAAAAGCAAAAAAAAACCCAGACTCATTCATGACATTTTTTCCCCCATTCACATCTATATCCATCTGCAAATATCAAAGTCCTGAACTGCAGAATTTGACCTCCTTCACCTCCTCTATGGCTATCACCCTAGTTCAGACCATTATTATCGTTCATTGCAATTATTGCAATAGTTTCCTATCTGGCTCCTGTCTGGTCTCCTTCCAGTTTAAAATGTTAAGTCAGACCATGTTTCTCCTTTGCTCTGTTCCTTCCACTGGCTCCTCGTCTCACTCAGAACAAAACCCAAATATACTTCCTACTTTTGCTGAGCAAGCTCTCTGCCCTTCACTGGCCTCTTCCCTTTCCCCCTCTCCTTAGTGCTCCAGCCACACTGACCTCTTGCTGTCCCCTCCAAGAAGTTGAGCTTACTCCCACCTGTGCAGACCCCTGTCTATTGTAATCTCATCCCTTGAGAGCTGTCCCCTTGTGTCCCTCTTTCTCCCAAAGATCTCATTGAAAAAGCCTTCCTGTATTATTCTACATAAAATTGCCCTCAATCTCCTTCTGACCCCAGCAAGTAAATGGTTTATAACTCCTTTTAAGAGATGTAGAACATAAAGGAAAAGAAATTCTTTTTCTTTTTCCTAAAGGAAAAGATATTAAGATAGCTAACAGAATATGCTAAATTACAAATGGCTGTTTGTAATTATACAAACTTACCCTAAAACAAGGGCAATGTGATTAATAGAAGGGGCTGTAAGGAAAAGTTCAGGCTTTTGAATTATGAATACGAGAGCAAACTGAACACAGACCACATTAGGAACTTCCAAGATGCAGACCAAATGGAGACAACTGGCATGAGTGGAGATTCTGCATAGTTCTGTATGCCTCTGTGCCACGCCATGTTCATGACTTAGTATATTTTCTGTTCCGCTGCTCTTAAGAGAAGGCACTAAACATTTATTGGCTGGGAAAACTTGTTGATGAACCAAAGCATCTTCTACATTGTACTGTTTCCATTCTGCCAGTGTCCTATGAACTCATTCATGTCACAGAAGTATGCATATGACATAACACACGACACTTCTATACTGGAGTAGCTTTGGTCCATTTCTTTGGTAGGTCTATCACACCCAACCTTTATATTAACGTTTTTGTTTTTCTTTTTTTTTTGGAAAACCAACGAGATTAGCAAATTGTAGCTGTTATCTGTTGTTCCTAAGTTACCTTAAGATCTACAGAACCCTCTTCTGGAAGACAAATTAAACAAAAGCGAAAGTTGGAAACGATTTTTGCTCTGATGCAAATATTGTGCTTGCATGGTGGTTATTGAAATACTAGAGAAAGAAAGTGCCTGCAGAATGTTCTGAAAATTAGATGTTTGAATGAGTCCTCAATATCACGCCAGCTCATCATTTGTACCTGCAACAGAAGTGAGCACAAAATCTTTCCTCTTTTAAGCAGGTCAAGCTCACAGAACCGGATGTGTATTTTAAGCTAAACTCTCTTTGCTGCCAAAATAGAGTATTTTAAACAGATCCATTGATTGATAAAAGGGAAATCTCCCCAGCGGGTGGCTGAAGAAAATAATGTGGCAACTTAGAAAGTTGTTTGGCATTACCTTGAGCTGAGAATAAAGAGAGTAGTGGAAAATCTTTCTGCTATTTTTATCACTTTGTGTCCTGAATTTCATTCTCCTTGCTTACTACATCAAATCAATGTAAGCCTTTGAAAAGGAAAAAAACTCATCAGAGATTTAGGCAAGATCTGAAAATGACTTCTTTTTATTATGAGTTATCATTCTAGGTACATTTATCTCATTTTATCAAATAGCTTATATAGTAATTGAGGAGAAGGGCCTTTTGAGTGTGCATGTGTGTGTGTGTGTGTGTGTGTGTGTGTGTGTGTGTGTGTGTGTCTTCCATGTCACTTACTGTGGGGATTTGTACCTTAATAATGTGGCCAAACAAATAATTATGGGAGAGGTTATTGGTGCAAAGAGCATGTTAGGGCACTGAATTGCATGACCAAATTCTATGTTTAACTGAGTTATATGGGGCCATTGCCCATGGTGTGAGATTTGACTTTCACCTTTCAGTCTGGTGGCCAATAGGTAGGAAAAAACTTAACCACAGACTAACATGCCTTTCCTCTCTTCTGCCCCACTTTCTGCTCCATGCACCTGGCTCCTGAATATCTTAAATTCAACTGCTCAGGGGAAGAACACTGAGTAATTCTGAGGGCAAATTAGAATTATCGTTGGAATCTAAAATTAGCATATTATATAGAACTACTTGAGAAAGGAGGGTGAAAACAAGGATGAAAATATAAAGTTGGAAATGTCTGTGGTTAACCACATAATCCGAGTCTTCTAGCAAATAAGCTATTTCCTGAGAGAAATGTAGTTACTTTGGAAGCGGTCTGAACTTCTAAAGTCACTGATGTACCATTACTATTTAAAATAGAGTGACTTACAAAAGGCTACTGAGAGGGTGGCCTGGGTGCTCCGAGGTTTCTCCAAAACACCCCGTGTATTCCTGAAGAGCACATGAAATATTTGGAGGGCTTGGCTCACCAAGCATGTCTATCCCAAATGTAATTTATGAGGCATTGTTTTCTACTCATTAGCTTAAATACTTTCAAAAAACTTTACTTACGTGATATAATTGAAGAAGAGACATGAATTCAAAATGTATCCAGAATCCCATCTTTTTCCATTTTATATGTTATACATCAGAGGTTGGCAAACTATGACCACAGAACAAATTTGGCCCACTGTTTCATAAGTAAAGTTTTATTAGAACACCACCATGCCCATTCATCTCTGTATTGTCTATTGCTGTTTTCATGCTACAACAGCACTGTTCAGTAGTTGTGACAGAGATAGTATGACCCACAAAACCTATTTACTATTTGGCTCTTTACAGAAAAATTTGGCCAACCACTGGTGTATATTATTACATTAGTAACAAACCTATCTATCACCAAAGATATAATAGATTTCTTTCTTTGTAGCAATCACATACCCCAAGGATACATAAAATAATTTCATTAGAATGAAATCATACTTCCAAAGAATTGAAGAAAATATTCTCTCTTCAAATTCAATATCTGTTCCATCGACAGATGAATGGATAAAGATGTGGCTCATATATACAATGGAATATTACTCAGTCATAAAAAGAAACAAAACTGAGTTATTTGTAGTGAGGTGAATGGACCTAGAGTCTGTCATACAGAGTGAAGTAAGTCAGAAAGAGAAAAACAAATACCCTATGCTAACACATATATACGGAATCTAAAAAAAAAAAAAATGGTTATGAAGAACCTAGGGCCTAGACGGGAATAAAGACACAGACCTACTAGAGAATGGACTTGAGGATACGAGGAGGGGGTAGGGTAAGCTGGGACAAAATGAGAGAGTGGCATGGCCATATACACACTACCAAATGTAAAATAGCTAGCTAGTGGGAAGCAGCCGCATAGCACAGGGAGATCAGCTCAGTGCTTTGTGACCACTTAGAGGGGTGGGATAGGGAGGGTGGGAGGGAGACGCAAGAGGGAGGAGATATGGGGATATATGTATATGTATAGCTGATTCACTTTGTTATAAAGCAGCAATTAACACATTATTGTAAAGCAATTATACTTCAATAAAGATGTTTTTTAAAAAAATGTATGCAATGAAACATTTTTATCAGTGTTAAAAAAGTAATAAACCAGACATTTTTTAAACAAAACAAACAAAAGTTCAACATCTGAGTTTCAGATTTCCTACCCAGGAATTAATTCCCATTAAAAAAAATAGACACATGTTCAAAAAGTGTCCTTTTATTATTTCCTAGTAACATATATTGTATAAATACTCTATTTTTATATGACCTTTTACAAAAGCGATATAACTTAAAAGTTTTATCATTAGAAAGAAATGTATAAAAATAAATATGTTATTATAGGCATTTATTACAAACTATAGTCCTTCTTAGAAGGAACACACAGACCAATACTTATAAAGTACATAGAATTTATAGTAACATATTTTACTATATACATATGGAAAAAAGTCATTTTCTTTCATAGTAGAAGAGCTGAACAGACATTCACCAGGATATGACTGTTGGACCAGCTGCTGGGGATGGACCCGCTACCCCTCAGTAGCCTCCCCACCGTGAGATGTGTGATCTCAATGTCCCCAAACACTGGGGACCCTGTTGTACACACCCCATTCTTGTTCTGGCATTACATTCTTTTTGTGTGATCTTACTGACTTTCTTTAGACACAAACTGTTTTTTGTTTTTTTTTCCACATCCACATTCCTTAAGTAGGCTTACCTCAGGAGGAAAGAAATGTAGGAGGTACCCAGATCAACGGGCCTCCCCTAGCTTTTACCAGCATCTGATACATCACTGCTTTTCTTCCCCTTGTAGACTTAATGCTGTTTTTACAAATACATGGAATTGTTTCTTCGTCAAAATGAATTCACAAATAAAGACACAATAACGGCACAAGAAAGGAAAGATGGAGTCATTTGAGTCACTGGATGTTGCTAAGCATTTCTCATGCTGGACTGAATTCTTAACTCTCAGCAGAAGAGATGGCATAAACATTCTCTGAAACCACAGCAGTTAGGAACAGTGATGGTCAAAGATCCTATGTGTATTCCTTTCTCCCTCCATAGGTAGTGAGGTAAAGTAAGCCACATCTTAAACCAAAAACCTCATCTTCCTCCTGCTTTTCATTTCCCAACCTCCATGATACAAAGCATTTCATCTGTACCAGGAAACAGGGATTGTAGTATTTCTCACACTTACTTTGACAAATGTTTCTATTTTTGTAAAAACTTGTCACAGACTTAACAAAAGAAATAATAACGCCCTGGGGCTTTCTCATGCTATATTATTGGTCAGCTATTAATGATCCTCATAAACTACCCTATCAATTTTGTAACTGGCAGGAAATTCTGATGATCTAACTTCTTTTCTACCTACCTGTACCTCCCAACTCATCGGCACACCTCATTGATCACCGGCAAGGTGCACTGGATTCCTCCAGCCTTCTTGATTTCAGTGCATCAGCCCTTCCCCACTGCCCTTTTCCCTCAACACCGCCCCTGCTTAACTGCATTCTGCCATTGTGCAAAAGTCTATGTAATGTTTAGGTTTCTTTAAAGGATCGCAGCTCTCATGAGACAACACACCCCCATCATGGGACAGACACTGCAAGGTTCTCTTTTTGTAACCCTTCCCGCAAGTCTTGGAACATGGCGACCAATCCCCCAGCTGCCAGAGGGGACAAGGCAGGTCCGCACAAGGTCTGGTGCTGGCTGGCTTCACTTCCTTTGCACACTCTGAAGCGGGCTGCCCGTTGAGGTCTCGGCACTCCACCAGCCTTCTCTGCACACCCTGTCCACATGACTTGGAACATTCGCCCCACTCTTCAATGACCCATTCGGAGAAAGTAGGGATGGCGTTGAAAGATTCCTTCTTCTTCTTCACGAAATAGGTGTATTTAATTTTCGGTCGAAGGGCATTGCCCACTGTCAGGACTTGGATGGTTAAGGGCTCCTTGAGAGGGCTAAAGCTTCTAATTCTTTCCAACGCTGCAGAGGAGCCACTGTATCTCAAGACACTACCTTTGTACGTGATGTCTTGCTCTAAGGTGGACAAGGTGAAGTCGCCATTCAGGATATATGTGCCATCGGCAGCTTTGATGGCAAGGTAGCTTCCATTATTTCTGGATCCCCTCTGATTCCGTTGTTTCACTTCAATGTTTGTGGCTCCGGTTGGAATTGTGACGATATCCTGGTAGCCAGGTCTGCAGACAAGGAAAACAGATATAAAAATCTCTCATTCACCAGCTAATCATATAATCAATACTTAGCTTAAAACACCAGGTAATCATTTAAGAATGTAATTTTTACCAGACCTGTAAAAAGTTACATTGAAATGATAAGACCTTCAGGATTATGGCATTTTAACACTTACTTTGCACTAGTAACTGATCCTGATATTTTCTTGCATGTAGATCCATTTCCTCCACAAATGCCACATTTATCGAACTTCTTTTTGGAGTCTATGATGCGATCACAACCAGCTTTTACACACTGTCCTTGCACGCAGACAGAGGTGGAATCTGGGCTACAAGGAGTGCCATCTACCACCTGAAAAAGGAAGGGCACGTACCTGGTGTTACACATTAACAAGGGCAAGAGATGACGCTAGGATAGTTCTGAAAGTTTTCTTTGTTAACATTACATCTTTGCTTTCCTGACTATCAAAATTAAAATAGTACTTTATAACACGGCACACACTATCCTTCTCTTTGGCTTTTTTTTCCATCTGAAAATATTATAAATTTTTTGATTATTTGTATCCTATCTCACTTTTACCTAAGGTCAACAAAAGCAGAGCTTTTTGTCAATTTGTTTACTGCTGTATCCCCAGTATCTAGACTACTACCTGGCAATAACAGGTGCTGAATAAATCACTTGAATGTTGAATCTGCAACTGGAGACTGTTTTCATAGCCTACAGTGATAATGACACATGATAATTTCAACCAAATTCAATTCTATTTTCTACCTCAGAGCCAGATTTATCTCCTCAGCAAAACAATGCTTCCATTAGTTCAGTATATGTTCTCAAACACAAGAGTTCTCAATGCTCAGACTTTCATTTTAATAAGTCCATTTGCACATACTACTGCTAGTCACCCAGTAACAAGTACTTCGGGCCACACCTAAACTATTTTCCAAAACCACTGGATGGTTTCCATGTTAACACATAATTTACCTAACCATGTGTAAAGGGCTTTTCTTCGCATATAGGAGTAATAATAAACCATTGCAAGAATCATAAGCACTGGATTCAAGCTTCATTCATAGCCCAAAACAGCACCAAACTCAAAGCAAGCAGTTGCCAATGTATCTAGAAGCAAAGCAGTTCTAACTTGAAATTGAACACGTTAATATATAAATTAGGGCTTCCCTGGTGGCGCAGTGGTTAAGAATCCGCCTGCCAATGGAGGGGACATGGGTTCGAGCCCTGGTCCAGGAAGATCCCACATGCCGTGGAGCAACTAAACTTGTGCGCCACAACTACTGAGCCTGCACTCTAGAGCCTGCGAGCCACAACTACTGAAACCCGCATGCCACAACTACTGAAGCTCTCGTGCCTAGAGTCCATGCTTCGCAACAAGAGAAGCCACTGCAATGAGAAACCCGCGCACCGCAACGAAGAGTAGCCCCTGCTCGCTGCAACTAGAGAAAGCCCGCGTGCAGCAACGAAGACCCAACGCAGCCATAAATAATAAATAAATAAACTAAAATCTCAGCTTTATATATATATATATATATATATATATATAAAAATTAAAGGAAGTACAACAGAGCTGGCATGAAAAGGGAGCAAACTAAGGCCTTGTTTCTTAGGCAAAAAGTCTGAAGAAAAGTCACTACCTTGGGCTGCAAAACGAAGAAGTAGCCAATGCCTTTGGCTTGACAGATGAGCTTGCACCTGTCCTTGGGTGAGACTCCTGCGTACTTGGGTGTCCACTCCACTGCGGGCCCGCTCCCAAAGGAAGCTTTGGAGAATTCATTGTGTGCCTCACACTGTTCCTCTCTAAAGGTTTTTCCTGGAAAGAGAAGGAGATGATGATGTTCTCCGTTTCCGGCCTTCAACCACCCATTTGCAGTGCATCCTTTTCACCTTCTCTCTACTCACCATTATTCTCTGGACAGTCCTCAATATTGCAGGACCTGTAGCGCACGCGCTTGCCCTCGCAGTACTTCCCTCCGTTCTTTGGGACTGGGTTGTCGCACTCCCTCATCGTATACTGAACTCCTCCACCACACGTTCTTGAACAGTCTCCCCAGGGCCCCCACGGACCCCAGCTTCCGTGAACAGGAGTCTAAATGGAGACACAAATGATCAGCGTTAGAAACCTCTACGGAGATCTTTTCAGGAAATACAAGAGAAAGACATGGAACAAAGAATCAATAATACGACTCTATCCTGTATCCCTGCGAGAGCCCACAGGTCGGGATGCTAACGCGGTATCGCACGTTTTAGCATCACTTGGTCTCCTTCAATTCTGAATCTTAAAGGAGCGTGTGTTGCAGTGGAAAACTCACATCAAAATGCTTCTTGTCAGTCTTGTTCACACACTTGCCGTTGACACACCATTTCCCTTCTCCACAGCTGGTGCCGTCGGCCCAGGGGAAGTGTTTGGTCTGGCACACCAGCAATCCGCCAGAGGTGCCTGTGCACCAGAGGGTCGTGCACGTGCTGGCCGCGTCCGGGCAGTGTTTGGACTCATCCCCAAATGTAAACTGGCACTGCCGGTTGGCATCGTACAAGGTCCCGGGGAGATCAGAGGGGAGCTGTATGGGGCTCTGGGGCTTGTCCATCAAACATTCGCCTGCAAGGAAAAATGCCAATGAATATTAAGAAATAGCAAATTAAAGCATGCGATTTCAGAAAATACTTACCAAAAGTGATAATATATAGCAAAGCAATTTGAAAGCTGAAGAGTTTGGGGGGAAAATGCCAGAGATATTTAAACTATCATTAAGATATTATTCTTAATGGGATATTTCTGTATTAACAATGACAGGAAATCATTGTCCTGCTAAAAACTCAAGTTAATGTACTCTGGGAGCTACCTGACCAGAAGCACCATCTTCTACTGGAAATTAAGATCTAAAAATGCACGCGGTTGACAGTGAAAGTCATTTTGAAGGAGGGAAAATAAAAAGAACAGAAAAGAAAGAAAGAGCTGGTTTCATTAGTACCCTACATGTGGACGGTTGGGTAACATCTAGAAAGAGTAGCTGGAGCATCTTACCATGACCATTATCCAGAAATGATGTAATCATGTAAGCACTGCAAGGAGACCAGGGCTGGCTGCGGTCCAAGTTGGAAAGCATTGACGCCATCATGTGGGAATCCCGGTCGACACCATTAATGCTGGCACATTGCTTTGCATCATCATGTGGCATGTTAAACACATGGCCTAAGAAGACATCCGAAACCCACATTAGAATACAGGTCATTTGCAGCATTTTTTTTCCCCAACAGGGATTCATTTGCCTCAAAGTGATATTTCTAGAGGAAGAAATGTGTTTTAGAGATAATCTATTTTAGAGACAATGTCTACTTTTCACAGGGTGTAAGCAAACGTAAATTTCCAAATACATCCATAGCTCCTACTACCTTACTTTGAATTCTAATAAAAAGGACCATGTTGAGAAGAGTGGAAAAATATTTTCTGCAGTTGCTAGGGAGCTCTGGCACCTTAAAATAGCAATATAACCTGAAGACTCTGCCTCCTAAATTAATACATAGTTTATCAATTTGAATTCATGAATTGGGCTAACTCTCACTCTAAAACAGACTTACCTAATTCGTGGGCTGTGGTGAAGGCAGCTTGTAAGCCATCATCCTCTATGACCGAGCAGCTTCTGCTGGGATCACATACAGTTCCAACATCTGCCATCCCAAGAGTATCACATGTCTGGGCGCCACACAGGTCCTACAAGGAGCAAAGGTATGTCCGTATTAACAGAGACAGAGCACGAACCTTGTGATCTCACTTTTTGGCAGGGTGTAACTTCACATGTGCTTTAGGGCATCTACATTCATTGTTGTTGAGTAGTTCTTTTAGGAGTACTTTGTGTGACTTTAAGATTTTCCCTAAGGCCATTCAAAAAAGACTGTGAAACTTGAGATATTAAAATATTAAAAGAAATAAGGAAGATTAATCATGCTAGCCAATTAAAAAATATAAGTGCCAAAATATTGGTAAAATGCCTTACATACATCTGCTTATTACAAAACTGATTCCCAAGAGAATACTCTCATCATTGGCAATGTCTTCCTCTCACCTGTCTGGTGAAAAGAATCGCAGTGTCATAGTGCTCTGCATCCCGGTCACTGGGCGGGTTGTGCTGCTTTTGCCAGTTGCAGAAGTTCCGCAGAGTGAGGGCAGCGTTGGAAGTCACTTCTGGCCCCTTCTGTTCCTCATAGATGACCAGGATCTTCACTACCACCAGGCTAACTGAATTCCGAATGCTGGGGTGTTTGTATAACCGGGCCGCCACCGAGAACAAGGTGAGAAGGTAGTGCTTTAGCCCACTGCCGTGGAACTCTGCCATGGACTGGTCGGCCACAAGCATAGTTTCCACATAGCGGGGGCTGGACACAAATCGCTTCTTTCTTAGGCTTCTAGTTCCTGTAAAGACACAAGGAAGATAGTTTGTTCAGGGGCAGTCTAGCCAAGGATAGTTACCTTCCCAGAGTATATAAAGAAAGCCTAACCAGTCAAAGAAAACAATACAAAAATACACCCGGAGCAACAATAACAAAAATATTTGCATTTCTTTTCACTGAAAATGTTATTTTTAAAGTTTTCTCCTTTACTGTAAATAAAAAAAAGACCATGTGCTCCTGTGAGGGGTGTCAGGCTTTTTTTTTTTTTTTTTTTTAAACAGGATTTCTTTTGTCCTCTCTGAGATCACACAATCTGAAAAAGGCAGTGTGCGCAACCATTCTCCCCAGCTGTAGTAAAATCTTGGAGCAAGGGGGGCAGGCAGAGCCCTGAGTCACTCTTTCACAGGCCAGGAATCAAATCCTGAATGAGATCATCGGGCTCCACGTGGAAGGCCCAGGGCAGGGCTGTGGCCTCTGCCGAGGGGCCGGGCCTGAAGAAATCTCAGCCTGCACTGCTCTGCTCGCTCGTTCCACGGGTCCCTGCGGTGCTCTGCTCTTGCCAAATCCGGGCACAAGGACCACCCAGTCTGCCAAGAAGCCGACTGCCCCACTCCCACCGCCCCAGGGAAATAAGTTCCTGCTTCGGACCACGGGGCCACGGCTGATTGTTTCGAAAAGAGCCCTCTGACTCCTGACTGAGACCCGGCCCCCAGGGAAGTTCTACGCTGGGCTCTGAGCACGTAACCGCTTCAAGGAGCGGACGTACAGGGGAGAAGAGGAAAATTTTACAAGCCACGTGAGAAAGTTCAAAAAAGAAACAAGGCACCCCAGTGAGTGACAGAATGAAAAGAACTAGACAGGAAGCACTGCGCACAACAGAGAGAAACAGGGGAAGGCGGAGCAGGAAGGATCACCGGTGACTAACTTTCAACAGTGCTTCCGAGCGGAATTATGGCCGCGAGGGGGAGCGCAAAGTGGGAGGCTGGTGGGAGGCGCGGAGAGGCGGGGCGAGCTGGGCAGAGACCTCCCAAGCAGGTTCTGCAGAGGGGCCCCGCCACTGCCAGCCGGTCGGGGTCAGACTCTTAAAGGGGGGAAGGGAACAGAGGCCAGCAGAACAGGAATCGTAGCGCAGCTGTCCAGGCTCGCGGGCTGCACATTCTGAGGTCACTATCCCTCCTCCGCCCTCCATCTCTGCCCTCCTCTGGGCTCAGGGTGCGCGAAACAGGCAGCGGTTACAAAACTAAGCGCGAAGCTGCAACTCGACCAAAGGACACATGCATAATTGTTAAAAAGAAATTAACAAAGTGGAAATAAGTCGCACAAGCTCACATTCAACTAAAGTGGGAGGCATTGGGTTACCAGCTCTCCCTTCCGGATCGGAACGCTTCTCCTTAGCAGAAACATCATTGATAACGTCTGTCCTCTCTTGATCATTCATTATTAGGGCAAATGGAATTAACTGCTCCAGCAGGCTTTGGTTAGTTCACCAACCCAAATCTTAAGCCGCATTCCCTCCACACCACGTCTCCGTCCTGTCCGCAGACATAGGCTTGCGTCTGCGAACAGGACTCTACCCTCAAGTCGCGCAGCACAGAGAAGGTAGGGAGAGGGAGATGAATGGAGAGACAAGTGGGAACCACTCTTCTGGGAATGATACCTGTTGGCTGTCCCATGCGCTGTGTCGCTCGGTCCCGCGGCGGCCCCTGCGCCGTGGCGTGCTCGCCCTCCGACCCCGCTCCCCCCGCGAGCTGCGTCTCGTCGTCCAGGACCCCGCACCTGGCGCCGCCGCCACCCCGCCGCCTCCGCCGCAAGAGATGGAACTGGGGCCGCGTCGGAGGCTCCTCCTCGGCTGCGGCGGCGGGCGCAGGCTGGATGAAGTACTCCTCGCCCTGCAGGTAGAAGGCGCCGCGCACGCCCTCGCAGAGGCTGAGAGCGGCGGCGGAGCTGGGGTCGCCGTTCACCGTGCCAGAGTAGAAGCAGTGCGCCAGATCGCCAACGGGATCAGAACGCGACGCGTCGGGCCCGGGTCTGCGCCCCACCGTTTGGAGCGTGAAGCCGGGGGCCAGGAAGCCGCGGTCCGGCTGCAGCTCTAGCAGCAGCTGCCGGCCGAAGGCGTCCAGGCGGAGGTGCGTGGTCCTGTGTCCTGGGTCGCTCTCCGGTGCCAGCAGCACCAGCTCCTCGTCTTCCTCGGTGGGGCGCCCGCGCACGCCCGGCACGACCAGCAGCGCTGAGGCCGCGGCGAGCAGCAGCCGCAGCAGCACGGGCGCAGGCTGCGAGCCGCGAGACCGTCGCGCCGTGTTCCCCATGTCGCCTCCTGCCGTGCGCCTTCCGAACCCCGCGGGGACCGCTCGCGGCACCCGAGTCCCGGGAGGCACCGCGCGCCGCCGCGCACTGAGCGAAGGGGCTATTGTTCGGGTCTGGAGCGCAGAGCCTCGCTGGCCTGCCTCGGGATTGTTAAAATTAACAATTACTATGATTCTTGGAAAGTGCGCGCAGAGCCAGCCGCAGATGGGGCTCCCGGAGTCACTAGAGAGGAGGCGCTGCAGTTCTGCCGGCGCGCGGGAAGTTTTTCTTCTAGCGAAGAGCTGGAGGCACCGCGCAGCAGGCTTTGGTGGGGTGGCTGATGCGGAGACACGGAGCGCCCTGGGACGCCTCCGGGAGAGGGGCCTTGAGCCACACGAGGATCGGCGCCTGGAGCTCCCCGCTTCGGTCTCCGCCTCGGTCGCGGTGCACCTCGCTCTGCGCAGGGCTCTGTCCTCTCGGCCCTACTGCGCGCCCTGGCTATGCAAAGGCCCCAGGCTCTGAGCCGCTTTCCAGCGAGTGCAAGAACGGGGCAGCCCGGGCCGCCTTTTTATAGTCTTTAAAAATGTCTCCGCCCACCTCCCCCCCCCCTTACCCCCTTTCTCCTCCCTCTTGGCCGCCTTTCTATCCCCGGGACGCCGCCCCCTGAACTCAGTCGGAGCGAAACCGCGCTATGCGCCGCGGGCCTGGGCGGGGGGGCGGCCCCGCTCTGGCTCGGCGCCACTGGCTCGTCAGTCTGGGGGCGGAAGGCGCAGGAGAGGCGCTGTGAGCAGCACTTTGTACGTCTGGGGCTGCTGCTGGGAGAAGGTACTCCCTGCCACCGCGCTCTCCCCCCGCCGTCTTCCCGGACTACCGTCCCTTCCCACCGTCCCTCTCTTGCGGGAGCGCAGTTCGCGCGTGGGGCTGCATTTTCCAGAAGGGACGGTCGGGGTGGAGAGCGGAGTCCTTTCTCGAAGATTTCCCTGCCGGGGTCTGTCCCTATGCCGGCCCCCTCTCTCACCGCATCCCACCCCCGCCAGCGCCCGCCTCTTCAATCTGGGAGATGAGCCAGGGCTCCCCTTTCTAGAAAAATACCCCACTCCACCTCTCCATCTCCCTGGCCTGCCACAGGCCGGTTTGCTGCAGCGTGCTCTCTCTTCGCCCCAACTTTTCTCGGGAAAGCTCGATAGGGCCCGCGCGTCCCCTAGAAAGCGTGCCTGCGTGAGGAAGCCAGGAGACACATTCCAGGCCATTGACTTTAAAATGGGTTTAAATTTTAAACCTTCGCCCTTCCCCCTTCCACCATCATCTCCCCACCCCACCCCCCGACCCCCTCCGGCCCCAGCCTTAGAGACTTCTCAGTGGGAACCCGGGTTCACACTTCCGGAATAGGTGATCTGGAACGCGCGGTTCAATTCCCCGGAGCCTAGGGAGGGAACTGCGCATTCTCTTCATTCGAGAAATAATCAACTCCCGCCCAGTTTGCCTTCTTCCACCCACTAGCAGCTGCAGGACGTAGGCCAGGTTTGGCACAAACGTCAAGGAACCCCACTTTTGCACCCAGGGAGCGGCGGCATCGATGGGACTAGAAAGTGTACAGTGGGGAAATTAAGCAGTCGGTTTCCTTCCCCGACCCCTCCCTCTTCTTCCCCGAGGAAGGGAAAAGGCTGCCTCCGCGTTAGGAAAGCGAGAAAAGTTGAACCTTTCCACCTAGATAGGTCCCTAAGCAAAAGCGGAGCAGCTCTTCCATCGAAAAAGAGGGAGGGGTTCAATGACACAGAGGAAGGAAATGTTTCATAACGTTTCCCCAGGCGGAAAACCACGGGGACAATGGTGAGAACGACCGCCCCAAACCCGGGGCAGACCCGTGTCCCTCACACTCGCGCGCTCCCACTTCCTCGCCCGGCCCTGTCTCCTGCCTCGCCGCTCCCGCCCCTCAGTTTTCACCAAGTTTGATCTCGTCCCTTTCATTACTCCTCCCCAGATCTTCCCAACTTCATTCTTTTCTAGCCAAAAGCGTCCCCTGCAAGTCCTCCAACGCGTCCTTCTTACAACTTTTGCTTTCAGAAAACCTCTCCAACTTCCTCTTTTCTCTCGGAGTTCTAGATCGCCGACTTGAAAAACAAAAACAAAATCTTTGCTTCCCACTCTTTAGGAAAGATCAAATCAGAAAGAATGGCACAGAGAAGGAAAGCGTTTAAAACAACCCCTGGTCCCCATACACTTAGGTGTGGATGCTTTCTTAAGCGTAATTGTCCTTTCCTAAGGTCATTGTAATAGATAAATGCTGAATGAGTAACCGAGAAATTACATATATTTTAACAGCAGGTTAAAGTAACTCAATGACTAGTTTTTTTCTTTGCTCCTCCATTCTCCCACCATCTAACCATTTGACCCTGTTTCTGCCCACCCCCTTTCACCCAGTCTCTCACCCCATTCCATTATTCCTTCCAATTTAATATTGACATACACATTAATGAGTGGCCCCATTCATTTCTATACTGTCTAGCCTAACTCATTCTGCTGTTCTTTGAACTAAGATTTATTCCTCTTTGCTTCACAGGTTTCATTTCCCAAATATCCCTACTCCTCAGTTTGATTTCCAGACCTTTTTTTTTTTTACATACATTTCCCCCCTCTGTTACAGTATTTTTTAATGTTATTATTACTATTATTTTTTCATTTCATTTGTTCTTTCTGTCCAGCTAGATGAAAGATGAGATTCTTAGGGGAGCATTTGAGGAAAAGTCACTTTGCACTTACAAGATCTTGACTATGGAATCATGGAAACATGACGACAAAGCCATCAATAAATTTTCACATTTCTTGCTCAGAAGAGGGTTCTGGAAACAACACACGGTGACCAGCAGTTGGGTCCTCAGACTTGCTTTGAGAT
This sequence comes from Lagenorhynchus albirostris, assembly GCF_949774975.1. Classification (NCBI taxonomy): domain Eukaryota; kingdom Metazoa; phylum Chordata; class Mammalia; order Artiodactyla; family Delphinidae; genus Lagenorhynchus; species Lagenorhynchus albirostris. The sequence continues at coordinate 127,784,753 of NC_083099.1, forward strand.
GGAGATTTCAAACACTTGAGGTGGCCTAGGGTCTGAGAGGCCTAACACATCCATAAGGGAAAAATGTGATTCTCTTGAATTGGTACAGGATGGGAAATTCAAAAGACCAGCAGAAAATGTGTAGTTTTCTAAAAACTCATGTAATGCATTCCAATCTGTCAACTCCCCTACATAAACTTTAGCTTTTAAAATGTATTAATGCAAGTTTGGCCTTTAGTTCATTTCTGCCTCCAGTGCATTCTGGTTGGAGTTTGTTTAATTCAAGGCATACATTGCTAATCTTGAATGGCTTACTTCAACTCTATTATAATTTTTACGTATTTCATGTTGTATATCCAAATAGAGCTGAAAAAAACAGAGAGCTAAAGGCAAAAGTGGCCAGGAACATGGCTTTTTTTATTCACTGGGTTTCTCTCCAGATTTCTGTTCTTTTGCATAATGATTCCAATCTGTTGTGCACCTGTAGTTCTGGGAAATGATTCTTTTTTAATCACTTCAACAGAGGCATGGATGTAGGAGTTGCCAATTACTAAGCTTGAAAAACTTCATCCATGCTCAGAAGAACATTTAATCTGCTTACTTTTTTTTTTTTTTTAAAGATCGGCACTCTTTATACATTTGTGGTAACACACAACTATATACACATAACATATATGTATATTTATAAAGAAAATAGTGAATTGAAAAAATAACTCGCTGTAGAAACAAGACCAACAGAGCAGAATTTGTGCATGGCACTAGTAAAAGTGATATGAAATACTGGGTCCTTGTAAATAAGTTTCACACTCTCACACTTATAAAATGATTGCTCTTTGATTTAAACATGCATCCAAAAGATCTCATGCTGTTCTAAACTCTGCCGTATTTCTGATTTTCTTTTTCTAGACTACGTATAAGTTTATATAAATGTAAATCTTGATATGTTTTAATATACTGACCTTAACCAATTTTGATTATTTGTAGAGATTACCTAATAAAAGTTAAAATATTTGACATAAAAATATTCTTACAACAAACAGTTTGACCTTTTAAAAGCTTTCTTGTCTCCTGTTAACAGAGAAAAGTTTCACACATTTTAAAGACACAATACTGGATTGATAATTCTCGAGAATTCTATGCCAAGTATTCAACAAGTAGCCATGAAATGAGAGAATCTGGTCATATACATGAGCTGTTAGCATTGTTTTAGTGTAAACATTGTGTACAGAAATGATTAATGTACCTGTTTCATAAACATGTAATGCTATTTATTCATATTTTCATGCCATGGGATTTACCAATTAGACATAGGAAAACTGTTTACCATTAGTGCTTCTTCTGGGGACATATAGCCTAAAATGATGGACAAATGGATATTTTATTTGATTATAAATGAGAAAATAGAAAACATCTCTTTCAAGCAGGTTATAAACCCAGAACTATAACAAATATTGAAAACAGAAAAATGAATGTATGTTGCATTTGGACTTACAATTGCTATGATCCCAAAGTCCTGCGTTTGCAAGAGTCTGTCCAATCCACTTCCTTTGCTTGGCAGATGTGGAATTGAACCTCAAAGTGGTTGTTATTGCCTAGGATGGTATAGCCAAATTGGGGGCTAAGAAATGACTCTGACTCATATTTTTTAATCAAATTCCTTTTGGAATTTAATTATCTAATTGTTTGGTTGGTAAGTATGTTGTCAGACTTGTTATTGATGTTGTTTCCAATTATTGCATTTAATTTAAATTCCGAGTAGGAGTTTTCTATCAATAAAAAATTCCACCTTAAAAGATTCACAGCCTATAGCACTTCTTTCTCAATCCACGAGGTGGCGATGGTCTACAGCAAATGATGTAGAGCTCAGGTTTTGCTCTTTTGTTTTTTTCCCCTAATACAGTAGTTCTTCAGGAATTTGCAAAGGTTTTACACTTTTTCAATCATATTTCATAAATTTTTACCAAATCTTAACTTTTGTGTCATAGAAAATATCTTTTAAACGTTGTAACTTAAATGTATTTGCATTCTTAAAATAATAATAAAATGCCTTAGCCGACTTTTTCCATTCATGTAGTTCTATTAGCTTAAACCAAAAATCAATTAAACTTAAGAAAAGAAAGAAAACTACCTCTAAGCTAATACTGTGGATCACTTTTATTCATCATATGAGAGCTTTATGTAATTCAAATGAAAAAAATCATACATTACAATTCACTAAAACAAATTAGAATTCATTCATTAAATATATTTATTAAGTGTTTACATGCTTAGTCTGCATCAATACTTGACTTCAATGCTAAAGTTTAATACTTGACTACCAATGCTAAAGTTAACTCATTTTCTCGGTTAAGAAATTTTCCTTACCACCAACAAAAGAAAACTTAAAGTGCAAAAAAAAGAGACGTGAGAAAATGTTCTACCACCAGGTGGTGACAAAAGATAAAATTTTAAATGGCTCTTAAGTGCGTGTACTTGTAAATGTTTGGCTGCTCTCAATAAAAGTGACTTCCTAGAGTCATGTGAATTTAAAACCGTATTCTGGGGATAACTTAAAATGAATTAACACTATATCTTTAGCTTAATAAAGTCTAAAATTGGAAGTGGACACTTTTAGGCAGCAGGAGGCACATGAGACCACAGAAGAAGAAATTTGAAACAAAATTTCTCCCACTTAGCTCACAACATATTGAATAGTTGATTGAGAGAGGAACTGGTCCTTCCCCCTCCTCCCCTCCCTCCATAATGCAGCTGTTTGAACAGAGGCTGGAAGTCAATTTTCCAGATATTTTGGAAGTGATTATTGCAAATGGTAAAGAGCAGTATCTGATGATTTCTAAGCTTCCTCCCTACAAGAAGAATTTAAGACTACACAAAGCTCCTTTGTATCTATGGATAGGGAATGACTGAGTTACTATATTTTGCAGTTCATTGGCAATCCACTAGGACAATTAGAATGGAGAGCTCAGAATCTCTGACATTTGCGTATCTTCAGAATCCAGGGTCATGTTTCTCAATCTTTCTCACCCATAGAAAACTATACTTGCACCTCCTACTTGGGTCAACGGATAAGGATTCCTGCTGTCCAGAATACTGGCTCAGGGAAATTTCTCATCCCAGATGGCTCTCAGGCCATCCTGTGAGCTGAGGAGAGAGCTATCTCAGCACACCTCTAATCTGTTGATGGTAGACTAGTATATTCATGCAGTATCTGTTGCGAAGCTGTGACCTAGGCAGTCTCTCTAAGTAATAGGCTGTTGAGAACATGAAATTTGGAAGTTATTCTAGAGAAGCATGATGTCCAAGTGTGGGAAGCCTTCCTATCCCCTGCACTTAATACACTGATAACTGAGAGGTAAGTCCACACTGATAATCTGCATTCTCACGTGGCCACGTACTTATCTTGTGGCTTCAGGGAATTGTTTTCCCTGAGCCTCAGCATCCCGATTGTATAAACAACCCAGTGTTCATAGCAACACTAGTGACAATAGCCAAGACATGGAAACAACCCAGGTGCTCATCAACAGAGGATTGGCTTAAGAAGATGCGGTATGTGTGTGTGTGTGTGTGTGTGTGTGTGTGTGTGTGTGTGTGTATGTATATACACACACTGGAATGTTACTCAGCCATAAAAAACAATGAAATATTGCCATTTGCAGCAACATGGATAGACCTAGAGAATATTATACTTAGTGAAGTTGTCAGACAGTGAAAGTCAAATATCATATGATGTCACTTATATGTGGAATCTAAAAAATAATACAAGTGAATCTGTATATGAAATCGAAACAGACTCATAAACATAGGAAACAAACTTATGGCTACCAAAAGGGAAAACGGTGGGGGGAGAGATAAATTAGTTTGGGATTAAGAGATACAAACTACTATATGTAAAATAGATAAGCAACAAGGTTTTACTATATAGCACAGAGAACTATATTCAATATCTTGTAATAACCTATAATGGAAAAGAACCTGAAAAAAATATAATGGAATCACTTTGCTGTACACCTGAAACTAACACAACATTGTTAATCAACTATACTCCAAGATAAAATAGAAAGTTAAAAAATAAATGAAATAAAAATAAAAACAAAAATCACAACTGAAATATAAGAATATAGCACATTCTTATATATTCATGAAACAGGCCATATAATAAATTCTATTTCTGTTATCCTGAAAAAAATTAGATAAGCAGCAAGGTTTTACTGTATAGCAGCGGTCCCCAATATTTTTGGCACCAGGGACCGGTTTCGTGGAAGACAGTTCTTCCACAGATGGTGGGGGGGATGGTTTCGGGATGATTCAAGTGCATTACATTTATTGTGCACCTTATTTCTATTATTACTACGTTGTAATACATAATGAAGTAATTATACAACTCACCATACTGCTGAGAGCAGGTGGAGCTCAGGCGGTAGTGCGAGCAATGGGGAGCAGCTGTAAACACAGATGAAGCTTCGCTCGCTCACCCAACGCTCACCTCCTGATGTGTGGCCCAGTTCCTAACAGGTCACGGACCGGTACTCATCCATGGCCCGGGGGTTGGGGATCCCTGCTGTATAGCACAGGGAACTATATTCAATACCTTGTAATAACCTATAATGGAAAAGAACCTGAAAATTAAATATAATGGAATCACTTTTCTGTACACCTGAAACTGACACAATATTGTAAATCAACTATACTTCAGTTAAAAAAAAAAGAGATAACAACAATCCTTGACTTGAAACATCGTTGCAAGAATTAGAGACATGATTGGCATAGAATTATCAGTGGAAAATGGGACTAATGATTACGGGAGACTTTGAAAGTGTTGGGGAAGGAATGTCAAAGAGATCAGTGAGACTTCAGGTACTGAACTCTGACCAAAAGTTTTGTCTCATTGCCACAGAACACTCAATTCAGAGATGAGCAGGAGGTGGGCACACATTTTTAAATAAATGAAGCAGGCTAGTCTTCTCCATTTAGTAAGATCACCTTGATTGTTGAGTGGCACACCAATGCAGAGAAATGGCTGGTGAATGCAGTTTGAGGATGTTTGTGGTGGAATCATATAGAACAATAAAGGGAAGTCAAAGATCATTGGGGATGTAGGAGAAAAAACAAGGTAAGAAGAACTCAGCCAAAGAGTTTCAAAAGTGCACGCCAACAGATTAAAAAAAGGACATGCAAGATGGCTTTCCAGGGTTATCAGTTAATGATTTGTCTCAAAACTAAAGTTGTTGAGTTTTGTATAGATTTTGCCTTTTTGCCATTGTTTTTGCATCTGATCAGTGTATAAACCAACTTACTCCAATGGGTGGACAATTCTTAATACCTGTGTCAACACCTTGCTGCCCTCTTCACATGTACTCTGGTCATTGCGGTTCTAAACATTCTCAGGCAGGCATAGCCTCATAGTAATTTCCTTCAGTCACACCCTGTATTTTGAATGCTTTCTCATCTGGGGCTCCTTGAAGCTGCAGAACACAATCCTTCAAGTGTAACTGGGAAGCTCAGTAGAGTTGATTAACAGCCATGTGGCAGTCCTTGACCAGAATAGGAGTCAGTGATTAAATGGGTCCTTTTCTGCTCCTTGGGAAACAGTAGAGAAGACTGTGATACATGTCTGTTCCGGGAATGTTGATAGAATCAAGCCCCAATTTTCCCTAACAAGGACCAGCTTGAGAATGTACCCTGGCATTGACTCCTTCTTTCTCTGTATTATTCTTGCCAGGCCCCCTCTCTTTTAAAAAAAAAAAAATTTATCAGAGTGTAGTTGTTTTACAATGTTGTGTTAGTTTCTATTGTACAGTGAAGTAGAGTTCCCTGTGCTATACAGCAGGTTCTTAGTAGTTATCTATTTTATACATATTAGTGTACATATGCCAATCCCAATCTCCCAATTCATCCCCCCCACCCCACTTTCCCACCTTTGTTCTCTACATCTGTGTCTCTATTTCTGCCTTGCAAACCGGTTCTTCTGTACCATTTTTCTAGATTCCACATATATGAGTTAATATACAATATTTGTTTTTCTCTTTCTGACTTACTTCACTCTGTATGACAGTCTCTAGGTCCATCCATGTCTCTACAAATGACCCAGTTTCATTCCTTTTTATGGCTGAGTAATATTCCATTGTATATATGTACCACATCTTCTTTATCCATTTGTCTGTTGATGGACATTTAGGTTGCTTCCATGACCTAGCTATTGTAAATAGTGTTGCAATGAACATTGAGGTGCATGTGTCTTTTTGAATTATGGTTTTCTCTGGGTATATGCCCAGGAGTGGGATTTCTGGGTCATACGGTAATTCTATTTTTAGTTTTTTTAAGGAACCTCCATCAGACCCCTTCTCTTGTTCCTAAATTTACTTATCTGCTCCTTCCACTGCCTAAAACCTCAAGGCTTTCTGCACACAAGTTTTTTTTTTCTTTCTTTTTTTCTCAGGCTCTGCCTCCTGGGCTCAACTGAGTCTAAAACAATGAATATCAGAGGATCTTTTAGGTGGGACCACTCACTGATCACACAACGATGAGGGTTCCTTTGCTGGTGGTCAGTAGGTGGAACAGCCCACAGCAGGCAGTGGCATTACAATTGTGAAGACCCTTGCTATGGGATGAGGTGCAGGTTTATGTAGCAGCAGTGGCACTTAAACAGAATGAGGAGAAGAGCAATTTAAAAAGTGTGTAGTTGGATGGCTTTGATAGTTGCTTCGGAGCAGGGGTTGGTGAACTGCGGCCTGAGGGCTTGACCATCTGTTTTTGTGAATAAAGTTTTACTGGAACGTTTGTTTATGTATTGAGTATCATTGTGCTACCAGGCAGAGTTGATCACACAAGTCCAAAATATTTATTATCTGGCCCTTTACAGAAAAGTTTATTGACCCTGGCTTTAGAAATCTTGAAAAAAAATTTAAAAGAGAAGGTATATATTTTTCTAACTCTTTGTTTCAAGGCCTGCCATTGAAAGTCACCATTATCTTCTGCAGCCAGAGAGCAGACTGTGCTGAAAAATCTGAAAATGCATAATCTCACAGTTGCCTTATTCCAAATCAGGGTCCTCAGAAAAAGTGTGGAACCTGCGACATGAGAGGAGGTATTTGGGAGGATGAGCCTGAGAATCTTGAACTCCCAGATTCTCCTGGACCCTCCAGATGTTCAGAGACAGATATCACCCCCTTGCTACAGTAAGACAGCTTCCTCTTGCCTGTAAAGTTCTCAGCAGAGTCAAGAGCTTCTCAAAAGTAATCTTGCCCTCCTCAATATCTACCCCATCTCCTTCATTCCCAGTCTCTTATGCAAAGTTCAAAATTTTTCTTGAAGAAATTTTTTATTATTTTTTTACATCTTTATTGGAGTATAATTGCTTTATAATGGTGTGTTAGTTTATACTTTATAACAAAGTGAATCAGTTATACATATACATATGTTCCCATATCTCTTCCCTCTTGCATCTCCCTCCCTCCCACCCTCCCTATCCCAACCCTCCAGGTGGTCACAAAGCACTGAGCTGATCTCCCTGTGCTATGCGGCTGCTTCCCACTAGCTATCTACCTTACGTTTGGTAGTGTATATATGTCCATGCCACTCTCTCGCTTTGTCACAGCTTACCCTTCCCCCTCCACATAGCCTCAAGTACATTCTCTAGTAGCTCTGTGTCTTTATTCCTGTCTTACCCCTAGGTTCTTCATGACATTTTTTTTCTTAAATTCCATATATATGTGTTAGTATATGGTATTTGTCTTTCTCTTTCTGACTTACTTCACTCTGCATGATAGACTCTAGGTCTATCCACCTCATTACAAATCGTTCAATTTTGTTTCTTTTTATGACTGAGTAATATTCCATTGTATATATGTGCCACATCTTCTTTATCCATTCATCTGATGATGGACACTTAACCTGTTTCCATCTCTGGGCTATTGTAAATAGAGCTGCAATGAACATTTTGGTACATGACTCTTTTTGAATTATGGTTTTCCCAGGGTATATGCCCAGTAGTGGGATTGCTGGGTCATATGGTAGTTCTACTTGTAGTTTTTTTTTAAGGAACCTCCATACTGTTCTCCATAGTGGCTGTACCAATTCACATTCCCACCAGCAGTGCAAGAGTGTGCCCATTTCTCCACACCCTCTCCAGCATTTATTGTTTCTAGATTTTTTGATGATGGTCATTCTGACTGGTGTGAGATGATATGTCATTGTAGTTTTGATTTGCATTTCTCTAATGATTAATGATGTTGAGCATTCTTTCATGTGTTTGTTGGAAGTCTGTATATCTTCTTTGGAGAAACGTCTATTTAGGTCTTCTGCCCGTTTTTGGATTGGGTTGTTTGTTATTGAGCTGCATGAGCTGCTTATAAATTTTGGAGATTAATCCTTTGTCAGTTGCTTCATTTGCAAATATTTTCTCCCATTCTGAGGGTTGTCTTTTGGTCTTGTTTATGGTTTCCTTTGCTGTGCAGAAGCTTTGAAGTTTCATTAGGTCCCATTTGTTTATTTTTGTTTTTATTTCAATTTCTCTAGGAGGTGGGTCAAAAAGGATCTTGCTGTGATTTATGTCATAGAGTGTTCTGCCTATGTTTTCCTTTAAGAGTTTCATAGTTTCTGGCCTTACATTTAGGTCTCTAATCCATTTTGAGCTTATTTTTTTGTATGGTGCTAGGGAGTGATCTAATCTCATACTTTTACATGTACCTGTCCAGTTTTCCCAGCATCACTTATTGAAGAGGCTCTCCTTTCTCCACTGTACATTCCTGCTTCCTTTATCAAAGATAAGGTGACGATATGTGCGTGGGTTTATCTCTGGGCTTTCTATCCTGTTCCATTGATCTATCTTTTGGTTTTTGCACCAGTACCATACTGTCTTGATTACTGTAGCTTTGTAGTATAGTCTGAAGTCAGGGAACCTGATCCCTCCAGCTCCATTTTTCATTCTCAAGATTGCTTTGACTATTCGGGGTCTTTTGTATTTCCATACTAATTGTGAAATTTTTTGTTCTAGTTCTGTGAAAAATGCCAGTGGTAGTTTGATAGGGATTGCATTGAATCTGTAGATTGCTTTGGGTAGTAGAGTCATTTTCACAATGTTGATTCTTCCAATCCAAGAACATGGTATATCTCTCCATCTATGTGTATAACCTTTAATTTCTTACATCAGTGTCTTATAATTTTCTGCATACAGGTCTTTTGTCTCTTTAGGTAGGTTTATTCCTAGATATTTTATTCTTTTTGTTGCAATGGTAAATGGGAGTGTTTTCTTGATTTCACTTTCAGATTTTTCATCATTAGTGTATAGGAATGCTAGAGATTTCTGTGCATTAATTTTGTATACTGCTAATTTACCAAATTCATTGATTAGCTCTAATAGTTTTCTGGTGGCATCTTTAGGATTCTCTATGTATAGTATCATGCCATCTGCAAACAGTGACAGCTTTACTTCTTCTTTTCCGATTTGGATTCCTTTTATTTCCTTTTCTTTCTGATTGCTGTGGCTAAAACTTCCAAAACTATGTTGATTAAGAGTGGTGTGAGTGGGCAACCTTCTCTTGTTCCTGATCTTAGTGGAAATGCTTTCAGTTTTTCACCATGGAGGACGATGTTGGCTGTGGGTTTGTTATATATGGCCTTTATTATGTTGAGGAAAGTTCCCTCTATGCCTACTTTCTGCAGGGTTTTTTATCACAAATGGGTGTTGAATTTTGTCAAAAGCTTTCTCTGCATCTATTGAGATGATCATATGGTTTTTCTCCGTCAATTTGTTAATATGGGTTATCACATTGATTGATTTGTGTATATTGAAGAATCCTTGCATTCCTGGCATAAACCCCACTTGATCATGGTGTATGATCCTTCTAATGTGCTGTTGGATTCTGTTTGCTAGTATTTTGTTGAGGATTTTTGCATCTAAGTTCATCAGGGATATTGGTCTGTAGTTTTCTTTCTTTGTGACATCCTTGCCTGGTTTTGGTATCAAGATGATGGTGGCCTCGCAGAATGAGTTTGGGAGTGTTCCTCCCTCTGCTATATTTTGGAAGAGTTTGAGAAGGATAGGTGTTAGCTCTTCTCTAAATGTTTGGTAGAATTCGCCTGTGTAGTCACCTGGTCTTGGGCTTTTGTTTGTTGGAAGACTTTTAATCACAGCTTCAATTTCAGTGCTTGTGATTGGTCTGTTCATATTTTCTATTTCTTCCTGATTCAGTCTTGGCAGGTTGTGCATTTCTAAGAATCTGTCCATTTCTTCCAGGTTGTCCATTTTATTGGCATAGAGCTGCTTGTAGTAATCTTTCATGATCTTTTGTATATCTGCAGTGTCAGTTGTTACTTCTCCTTTTTCATTTCTAATTCTATTGATTTGAGTCTTCTCCCTTTTTTTCTTGATGAATCTGGCTAATGGTTTATCAATTTTGTTTATCTTCTCAAAGAACCAGCTTTTAGTTTTATTGATCTTTGCTATCATTTCCTTCATTTCTTTTTCATTTATTTCTGCTCTAATGTTTATGATTTCTTTCCTTCTGCTAACTTTGGGGTTTTTTTGTTCTTCTTTCTCTAATTGCTTTAGGTACAAGGTTAGGTTGTTTATTCAAGATGTTTCCTGTTTCTTTGCGTAGGATTGTATTGCTATAAACTTCCCTCTTAGAACTGCTTTTGCTGCATCCCATAGGTTTTGTGTTGTCATGTCTCCATTGTCATTTGTTTCTAGGTATTTTTTGATTTCCTGTTTGATTTCTTCAGTGATTACTTCGTTATTAAGTAGTGTATTGTTTAGCCTCCATGTGTTTGTAGTTTTTACAGATCTTTTCCTATAATTGATATCTAGTCTCATAGCATTGTGGTCGGAAAAGATACTTGATACAATTTCAATTTTCTTAAATTTACCAAGGCTTGATTTGTGACCCAAGACATGATCTATCCTGGAGAATGTTCCATGAGCACTTTAGAAAAATGTGTATTCTGTTGTTTTTGTTTGGCATGTCCTATAAATATCAATTAAGTCCATCTTGTTTAATGTATCATTTAAAGCTTGTGTTTCCTTATTTATTTTCATTTTGGATGATCTGTCCATTGGTGAACGTGGAGTTTTAAAGTCCCCTACTATGAATGTGTTACTGTCGATTTCCCGTTTTATGGCTGTTGGTGTTTGCCTTATGTATTGAGGTGCTCCTATGTTGGGTGCATAAATATTTACAATTGTTATATCTTCTTCTTTGATCGATCTCTTGATCATTATGTAGTGTCCTTCTTTGTCTCTTCTAATAGTCTTTATTTTAAAGTCTATTTTGTCTGGTATGAGAATTGCTACTCCATCTTTCTTTTGATTTCCATTTGCATGAAATATCTTTTTCCATCCCCTTACTTTCAGTCTGTATGTGTCTCTAGGTCTGAAGTGGGTCTCTTGTAGACAGCATATATATGGGTCTTGTTTTAGTATCCATTCAGCCAATCTGTGTCTCTTGGTGGGAGCATTTAGTCCACTTACATTTAAGATAATTATCAATATGTATGTTCCTATTCCCATTTTCTTAATTGTTTTGGGTTCGATATTGTAGGTCTTTTCCTTCTCTTGTGTTTCTTGCCTAGAGAAGTTCCTTTAGCATTTGTTGCAAAGCTGGTTTGGTTGTTGCATTTGTTGTAAAGCTGGTTTGGTGGTGCTGAACTCTCTCAGCTTTTGCTTGTCTGTAAAGGTTTTAATTTCTCCAGCAAATCTGAATGAGATCCTTGCTGGGTAGAGTAATCTTGGTTGCAGGTTTTTCTCCTTTGTCACAAATATGTCCTGCCAGTCCCTTCTGGCTTGCAGAGTTTCTGCTGAGAGATCAGCTGTTAATCTTATGGGGATTCCCTTGTGTGTTATTTGTTGCTTTTCCCTTGCTGCTTTTAATATGTTTTCTTTGTATTTAATTTTTGAGAGTTTGATTAATATGTGTCTTGGCATGTTTCTCCTTGGATTTATCCTGTATGGGACTCTCAGTGCTTCCTGGACTTGATTAACTATTTCCTTTCCCATATTAGGGAAGTTTTCAACTATAATCTCTTCAAATATTTTCTCAGTCCCTTTCTTTTTCTCTTCTTCTTCTGGAACCCCTATAATTCAAAGGTTGGTGAGTTTAATGTTGTCCCAGTGGTCTCTGAGACTGTCCTCAGCTCTTTTCATTCTTTTTTCTTTATTCTGCTCTGCAGTAGTTTTTCCACTATTTTATCTTCCAGGTCACTTATCAATTCTTCTGCCTCAGTTATTCTGCTTTTGATGCCATCTAGAGTATTTTTACTTTCATTTATTGTGTTGTTCATCGTTGCTTGCTTCATCTTTAGTTCTTTTAGGTCCTTGTTAATTGTTTCTTTCATTTTGTCTATTCTAATTCCAAGATTTTGGATCATCTTAACTATCATTATTCTGAATTATTTTTCAGGTAGACTGCCTATTTCCTCTTCATTTGTTAGGTCTGGTGGGTTTTTATCTTGCTCCTTCATCTGCTGTGTGTTTTTCTGTCTTCTCATCTTGCTTATCTTACTGTGTTTGGGGTCTCCTTTTTGTAGGCTGCACGTTCGTAGTTCCTGTTGTTTTTGGTGTCTGTCCCCAGTGGCTAAGTTTGGTTCAGTGGGTTGTGTAGGCTTCCTGGTGGAGGGGACGAGTGCCTGTGTTCTGGTGGATGAGGCTGGATTTTGTCTTTCTGGTGGGCAGGTCCACGTCTGGTGGTGTGTTTTGGGGTGTCTGTGGACTTATGATTTGGGGCAGCCTCTCGGCTAATGGGTGGGGTTGTGTTCCTGTCTTACTAGTTGTTTGGCATAGGGTGTCCAGCACTGTAGCTTGCTGGTTGTTGAGTGAAGCTGGCTGCTGGTGTTGAGATGGAGATCTCTGGGAGATTTTCGCCATTTGATATTATGTGGAGTTGGGAGGTTTCTTCTGGACCAGTGTCCTGAAGTTGGCTCTTCCACCTCAGAGGCACAGCATTGACTACTGGCTGCAGTACCAAGAGGCTTTCATCCACATGGCTCAGAATAAAAGGGAGAACAAGTAGAAAGGAAGAATTAGTAGAAATAGAAAGAAAGAAAGAAAGAAAGAAAGAAGGAAAGAAAGAAAGGAAGGAGGGAAGGAGGGAGGGAGGGAGGAAGGAAGGAAGGAGGGAAGGAAGGAAAAAATAAAGAAAAGATAAAGTAAAATAAAATAAGATAAAATATAATAAAGTTATTAAAATAAAAAATAATTATTAAAAAAAAAGAAAAACAAAACCAAAAAAAACGGATGGATAGAACCCTAGGCCAAATGGTGGAAGCAAAGCTATACAGACAAAATCTCACACAGAAGCATATACCTACACATTCACAAAAAGAGGAAAAGGGGAAAAAATCATAAATCTTGCTCTCAAAGTCCACCTCCTCAATTTGGGATGATTCGCTGTCTATTCATGTATGCCACAGATGCAGGTTACATCAAGTTATTTGTGGAGCTTTAATCCGCTGCTTCTGAGGCTGCTGGGAGAGATTTCCCTTTCTCTTCTTTGTTCTAACAGCTCCCGGGACTCTTCTTTGGATTTGGCTCCGCCTCTGCGTGTAGGTCGCTGGAAGGCTTCTGTTCTTCGCTCAGACAGGACGGGGTTAAAGGAGCCGCTGATTTGGGGACTTTGGCTTACTCAGGCCGTGGGGAGGGAGGGCCACGGAGTGCGGGGGGAGCCTGGGGCGGCAGAGGCCTGCGTGACATTGCACCAGCCTGAGGCACGCCGTGGGTTCTCCCGCGGAAGTTGTCCCTGGATTCCAGGACGCTGGCAGTGGCGGGCTGCACAGGCTCCCCGGAAGTGGGGTGTGGATAGTGACCCGTGCTTGCACACAGGCTTCTTGGTGGCAGCAGCAGCAGCCTTAGCATCTCATGCACGTCTCTGGGGTCCGCGCTTTTAGCGGTGGCTTGCGCCTATCTCTGGAGCTCCTTTAAGCAGCGCTCTTAATCCCCTCTCGTCGTGCACCAGGAAATAAAGAGGGAAGAAAAAGTCTCTTGCCTCTTCGGCAGGTCCAGAATTTTCCTCGGACTCCCTCCCGGCTAGCCGTGGTGCACTAACCCCCTGCAGGCTGTATTCACGCCGCCAACCCCAGTCCTCTCCCTGCACTCGGACGGAAGCCCGAGCCTCAGCTCCCAGCCCCGCCCACCCTGGCAGGTGAGCAGACAAGCCTCTCGGGCTGGTGAGTGCCGGTCGGCACCGATCCTCTGTGCGGGAATCTCTCCACTTTGCCCTCCGCACTCCTGTTACTGTGCTCTCCTTTGCGGCTCTGAAGCTTTACCCCTCCGCCACCCGCAGTCTCCGCCCGCGAAGGGGCTTCCTAGTGCGTGGAAACCTTTCCTCCTTCACAGTTCCCTCCCACTGGTGCAGGTCCCGTCCCTATCCTTTTGTCTCTGTTTATTCTTTTTTCTTTTGCCCTACCCAGGTACGTGGGGACTTTCTTGCCTTTTGGGAGGTCTGAGGTCTTCTGCCAGCATTCAGTAGGTGTTCTGTAGGAGTTGTTCCACATGTAGATGTATTTCTGGTGTATTTGTGGGGAGGAAGGTGATCTCCGCGTCTTACTCTTCTGCCATCTTCCCCTCGTCCACTTGAAGAAATTTTTTGAAGAAAAACTGTCCATGCAAATTATTGTCCCCCGATATTTTCTAAATTAAAAAAAAAAAACCAGTAACAATAGTATCCAAAAGCATTTCACTGATAATAGTAATCTCGTCAAATTATATCAATATTTGTTTAAGACAGACTTAGGCAGTATATAACGGTTTATTATACTGTTGTGAAAATGTTGCCATCATGAACAAAATATCCATTGTGAAAATGCATAGTTGCATTATTTTAAGGGTAATAGTATGAACTGTTGGAGTATCTGCAGCTAGCTAGTAGGAAATTCTGGTGGTCTGGAAGTGATGGCCAAAACAGAATGGTTCTAGCTGCTGCCCTATATGAGGACTTGGTGCTGCTTGTCCATTATGAAGTAATATCAGTGGGGATGATTCTTGTCAGCTTCTCAAGGAAGTAGTAATGATTCCAGGAAACTTTCTGTTCGTCCATCTGGCCTAAGGAGGTTGGGCTGGGAGCATGCATGTGGGTGTGTGTGCATGCACGCATAGGTGGGTAACTCATACTCTGTGTATCCCCAATTCCCTGTTTTCTGAGCAGTGGCTTCCTGCTGTCCCCTGCCAGACTGTACCTTCTCTTTCATGCTGCTTCTAAATTAAGAACTTGGGTCCACTCCAGAGAACTAGGCAGAAGAAGACTGCCAATTGTGAATGAAGTTACATCTGAATTAATATTTTTCTAGGAAAAATTTAACATTTTTCTGCGACAATTATAATGTCCATTTATTGTGTGCTTACTATATGCCATATACACTTTACATATATAAGCTAATTAATCCTTACATGTAGATTTATTGTTATTTATATCTCTATATCACAGATGAGGTAACTGAAGCACAGAGAAGTTAAGAGATTTGGCGAAGCCCACACAGCTTGATGGAGTGAGGTAATCTGATCTTTTAACCTTTAATGCAATATGTATATATAATTATATGTACACAAGCATATAGAAGAAAGCGGACTGGGTTAAGAGTCAGGGTAACTAATTTCAGATGTGCCACCATCTGCTAGAAACCTTAATCACAGACTCTCCAGAACTGAGTTTCTAAATCTATAAAATGAGCAGGTTGGAGAGCTCCAGTTCAAATTTTCTATCAGTTTTAAGGTGATTTTAGCACTTTAAATAACTATAGATGTACAAATTGCTGTTTGTGTTAATGGTATATCTCTGCTGTATAAACAATTTATTATATGTTGAGTAGTTGGTGAGGTAGTTATTCCTCAATGAAACTTTGCCTCAACTAGAAAATTGTTTATTAGAAAATCAGACACACTATTTTCTGTTTCTAGAAATCTACCGTGGCTAATGGTGTTATTGTCACCAGTGTCTGAAAACAATGAGGTAAAATATCAAATAAGGCTATTTTGTTTTATGTTATTCAGCCTATAAAAGAGCTGGAGAATATGATGGTGTAAAGGGGTTTCGTTTACAAAAGGATTCAGTGCCACAGTTTGTAGATTCTATGACTTAAAAAGTTATATATATATATATATATATATATATATATATACACACACACATATATATGAAGGAAAAATGGATTCCAAATTTCCATATTGTATCACTGAGGCAGGAAATATAAAATAAAGACTTCAGTTTTATGACTTTTTAACTCTTAAGTAAGTATATCTGACTCTGAGTAGGTATGTATAATGTTTTCTGGAACTCATCAACACCATCCAAACCCTAATATTTATCGAGCACTTATTATGTACAGACACTGACCTACACATTTCCCAAGTATTACAACTTTGCCAAAAAACCATTCCTAAACTTATAAGGGAAAGTTTCAACTAAGAAAGGATAAATATATGGCAAAGTTTACATTAGAATAAATTGACTTTTCTACCTTAAAGAAGAATGTGATGCTTGTCAAACTTGCTGAGCAGCTGACATTCATTCAAACTCAAGGCAACTGCACAGGCTATATATATTTCTCATTAGAAATTAGAGATGAAATAAAAGGAAGCAAGAGAAGCCAAAGGAACATTACAAGAGATCGGCAGAAATGTGCATGTTAAACACAAGAGCTCTGCTCTGAACACCTGTGCAGCAACTGAAGCTTCTAGAGAACACATGGGGTATAAGGATTAGAAATACCATAGTGAGAGAGAAGGCTCAAGTAAAGCATTTAAAAAAAAATTGTGCAAATTTAGGAACTAAAACAAAAGGAAATTAGTGACATTGTAGGTAATAAGCTGAAAGTATAAAGCAAATCCTTATAATAATTTTTTTAAGAGAACAGAAAAGAATTTTAATGAATTAGCTTTCTAATTCAGATGTCATTTCTGAGTGGCTGGGATTCAGGATATGGCTTTTGAGAGAAAATTGAGACTGTGAGTCACCCATTCCCTGTCTTAAGCCATGGTGAAAAGTAACTCTTTAAGAACAGATTTGATGATTTTAAGGACAATGGAAAACCCATGTCATGAGAACCAAAAACACAGAAAAAAATTAGGGTTTTGCCCATCAGCTCTTGTTAAATCACACACCTCTGTTAACTTAATTCAAACATAGAAAATGAGTGCACATAAGAAAAACCTCCCTTAAGATGACAATATGATTTCTCAGCCATTTCTCTCTTAAAGTTTAGGATTTTCTTATGTGATTTTTTTCTTTCCTTTTCTCCATTTGATACTATTAGGTAAAACAAGCACAGCAGTCTTGCTCTTTTGCAGGAATATTATTTACTGCAAATGGCTGTCGAAAGCCTCAAGTGATTCTCCATAAGCATAAAATCTGTTTAAAAAAATGAGAGGAGAAGAAACATTGTTACCAATTGAAATGACTTTTAAAAAATTGTATCAAGGTTTTCCTCTGGGGCTTTTTGTAGATCTTCTTCCTCCCTCCTTACTTCCTGTCTTTCATTCCTTTGTTCCTCCTTTTATATTTTTAATGCTTATTAAGTATGTACTGTGTCAGGTGCTATACTGGGCACTAATGATATATACACTGCACCTTGAAATTTCAGTCTTGGCCAAGATTATTTAAATACTTGCTCCTGAGCATCTTCTACAGATGTATTTAAGTAGTTGCTCCTGAGTGTATTTAGGGCTATACGTGGAATATGGACAAGGAGGATGGGATGGAAAAGACAGAGCCATTGACCTGTCCAAGGGCAAGAGGTGCGGGGCAGTGGTGAAGGTTTCAAAAAAAGAGGAGTTATTTGATCTGATTTTCTTCTTTTCATTATTTTGAAACTTCATAGATACACCTTGTATGTGATTAGTATTGCCATTTCTGTTCCTTTTCTAAGAAGGTAAGAATATGGAAAAATTCTCTTGTCTGAAAATGGTCATATGCTTCAGAAAATATTTTTCAGTTTAATTTTTGTCATTTGGCTTATTCTGTACAGCTCAGTTTGTACAGTCTACTAAATTATCATTATTCTGTGTAGAAGCAACATAGGGTCTATATGATAACTCATAGATATTCACAGATGAAAGGACTTAGTTACTGAGAAATACAGTTCAGATCCATTCAACAGTTTTAGGAAATGAGGAAAAAATATGCTAAAATCTAATATTAAAAGTCTAATGAATAGCTTTTACTGTTTAATTCCTTCTGCATTTCTATGAAAACTTTCTTTAACATCATTTAAGAATTGTATCAATGTTTCTTTGTTTTTTGAAAAAAAGAAAAATTAGGGATGCCTATAAAACTAAAGCACTAAAATGTTATTATTTAGTGTAAAGAATGACTCTGAGGCATTGTAAAAACAAAACAAAACAAAAAACCTTAAGCTTGAAGCTTTCAACTTAATATTAAAATACTTAATATTTTCTTTTTAATATATGATTAATTTTTTCTTTTTAAAGGAATGGCTATAAGTAATAGGAATAGGTTTTAGGGCTTCATACGTGTTATCTTACTTTTTCTTGTTAATGGTGGTACAAAATAGTGAAGCTATAAGAAGAATCTTATCTTCCTAAGAAAAATAGATTCTTTTGCATTCTGCTCTCAAATTAGAGGAAAATGTTTATATTGAGAAGTAAAAATGACAGGTGAAAAAAATTTAATTTTTGTCTTATAATTTCTGGTAGGATATTATACACACATTAGAGAACTCAACATATGCCTTCAAGCACATTTTTAACAAATTGTGGTAATACTGCAATTTTGAGCATATTGTCTGCATTGGCACTTTGAGTAATATTCTATGTTTTTAATGTGTAATTCTTCTTTTGAAGTATTGAAAAGTCCCATTTAAATGAAACACTTATTCAACCTGACTTATTTTCTCTCATTCACTCTCTGGTAGATACTGAAGTAGACATCAATGTACAGGCCCAAAAAGGTACTGAAGTAGTCAAAAAGAATTGAAAAAATAATTATAGTCAAATGTAGGTTTTTCTGATAGTCAAAGACATAAATATCTCAAAATATTTGATAATCCAAGACAAACATATATAAAATATTTTTTAAATACTTGAATAAAATTGATTTGGATATGTGATGATGATGATGGTGGTGGTGATGGTGATGATGATAACTCACATTTATTGACAGCATTTTGATTGCCAAGCACTACACTGAAGACTTTCCATGTATTAGATTATTTATCCTCAAAGTAGCCCTGTGAAGTGTATTCTATTATTATCAGAAGCTTAGAAAGGTTAACTGACCTGTCCAAGGTCTCATAGTAAAGAGAGAGTTTATGTAGTGCTGTCAATCAAATACTGGGTTGACCAAAACATCTTATGGAAAAACCCAAATGAACTTTTTGGTCAACCCAATATTTCTGGCTCTCTTTCTAAGAACATATTAACATTGCACTTTCCTAACCGCTCAAAATTAGGTGTGTCTGTGTGACTTCCTTTAATACACTGTGAGCAGAGTGACTTGTTCTAGCCAATGACATGAGAGCAGAGTGTTACCTCCAGTTGGAAATTCTCAGAGCCAGTGTGATTAGCCATATTCTCTTTCTTTTCCTCTGTAATGACAATGGTTATGTTGAATTAACTGGCTGCTCTATCAGCCTGGGTGGTAATGACAATGGGGCAACCAAGTATAAGGGCATATAGTATAAATAAGGAATAACACCTTGTTTTCAGCCCCTGGAATTTGGCATTATACAGCCATATAACCTAAATCATCTTGACAGGTAAAGTAGTAGAACCAAGGTGACCTTGGAATTGGTGACAACAATAAAACAGCAAATTATTACTCTGGAAAGCTGTATTTGAATTATTAACCACCTCTCTTTTATGATCCTTTTTTAATACAATGTACCATGCCAAGCTGATTCCTTACTTTATATCTTAAAATTTGGGAAACATATTAAGGGAATAAGAGCTATCTTTATTCCAGGAGCTCAAGAATGGTTTATTATACAGATATCTATTAATATAATTAAACCTATCTATAAATAAAAATTTAAAAAATCAAATAATCTTTATAGATGCTAAAAATGAATTTTAAAATATTTGATCATCTATTCTTGAATTAAAAAAATTATATCTGCTTATCATCTAGAAACAAACTAAAACTCTCTTAATATGATAAGGAATAACTAAATACACAGTATATATCAAATTCCTTTGAAAAGCACTAGAGTTATTCCCATCAAAATAAAGACAAAAATACTTATTAGCATTGTCATTCAACATTTTTCTGGGAATTCTATCAAATGCCTTATGAAGAGAATATTAGAAAGAAGAATGTGGAAGAGAGGAGGAGAAAAAGCTATAGTTTATTTATACGTTCAGGAAAAGATTTCATATAAACTTAAGTCTGGGTTTTCCATGTTCATAGTGTGTCTGGATCATTTACTCTGGAAAACTTAATCTTTAACTTCTCTAGCATCTCCGTAAGAATGTTCTGGGGCTTTTAACAGAAGTTACAGGTGGTAGGCAGGCATACACATGACATAGCCAGTCTCTGACAGTTGAGAGGAGGCAGGAGGGTACATTTGGCATCCTAGCACCCATGGATTATGCTGATGAGAATGGTCAAAGGAGCTTCTCAAAGGACCTGTGCCAGACCGTGCTGGATCATCATCAGCAGCTGCTGGCCACGTTGTAGAGATGTAAAGGCCAGTTAGGCTTGCCTGTCTGTGTGCAACAAATCATGAAGTTTCTTATGTTATAGTAAATTGTATCCTATGCCGGTAGTGTGCACAATTTTCTGTGAAATATATCCCTGTTCCACTGTGATAGTCACAATGTAATATGATGCCCTACTACTTGGAAAACCCAGGAGAACAAAATGAAAAATATAATGATCATCAAGTAGTTTTATGAAGTTAGACTTAAGGTAACAAAATGATTACAAAACAGAATTTTTATATACCTCCCAAAACATAAAATATAATGGAAAAATTTTATTCTTAATAGCAAAAACAATATAAACAACTTAAAATATATAAAAGCTGTGCTGGACTACATAAATAAAACCTACCTTTATTCAGGGACACAAAATAAAACTTTAATAATAGGTTAAAAAGCAATAATCTAGGATAGAATAATTTCATATTGTAATCTTAAAAATACTTTCCAAACTAATTTACATTTTACATACAATTCCAATAAAATTCCAATGGTGGCATATAATGTAATTCCTTCAACATATGGAAATGAAAATGAGAAAGGGAATTTAAACAACTCTTGGGTCACAGAGACTATACAAAGTAAAATTATAGGATATCGATAAAATATTAATGAAGAAAAGACCATGTAGCAGATCTTATAAGAAAAAGTAAAAGTCTGCTAGGAAGCCTACATTTGAATTAAAAAAAAAAAAGAACAAAATAACCCAAAACTCTACAGAAGGAAGAATGCATTTATAACAGAATAATTTTGAACATATTGGGAAAAAAGGAAACATTAGAACTAATAAATAAACTCAAAATCTGGCTCATGTTAAAAAAAAATCAATATACCATTAACTAACTTAAGGAGAAGAAGCACACATGAAATAACAAATACTAAGAGTGGGGAAAAAAACACAGGTACAAACAAAATTAGAAGATAATTAAGTTATATATTTTCTCAAGTTTATGCAAAAATATTTGAAAATATGAGTGAAATGGAAAATATAATTTACCTAAAATGACCCGAGAGGAAATGGAAAAATCTAACATAAGTTACCACAAAAGAAACGAAGGAAAGAATGTGACTAAAGACGACCCCTCCACCACAAAATACCAAACTCTTAAAAAACAGACAATCCCAACGTTAAGCTTTCCAAACCATTCAAACAGAAAGAAAGGAACTAAATTCTTTCTGCAAAAATAACATAAAGTTAATAATGTTCACAAAGTTTTCACAAAGAAAGTAATAATATTTAGACCAGTTTTACTTAGTCTATGAACAAGATCATAACCAAGTATGTTTTAATCCAGAAAACCAAGGGCAATTCATTATTATGAGTTATTAACATAGTTTAGTATTAATAGATCTAAAGGAAAAACAGGCAAAACTAAATCAAAGGAGTGCTAAACTTTTGCTCAGGAGTTTGACTTTTGTTGAAAATGTATAAAACCGCAAGAGAATATCACTCTCAGAAAAATCTGGGTAATCAACAAAATCATAACTTTTTTTGAACTGTTCAAGGAGCAGTAGTCACAAAAGACTAGGTATAGAAGAGAGAAAGGACACAATTTATTTTTCACTATTGATAGAACACTGAGAAAAGAGCTACTGTAAAAGTGAATTAGGAGAAGACAGATAAAATTTTTATAAATTCTTAAAGGAAAAGTGACGATCAGCATGTCAGTGAGCCCAAGCACTAGGGGACTCTGCACTCACTCACAAGCTAGTAGCCCTCGTCCTTAGAGACTCACAGGGACAAAACCCCAGCCATCTCCTAGACTCATCTCTCATATGAAGCCAAAGGGACAGAAGAACTACTAATTCTGGGGCATGGAAATAAAGAAGGAAAGGAAAGAAGACATCCCACCCCTGGTCCCAGGCAAAGGTAGATTGCCACTGAGGATAGAGTAGAAGTAAAAAATGTGTAGGGAAAGAGTGGGAAACTGCCTCAAACCCAAGACTCTGCACTCAGACAATGAAAAAGTCTGCTACTAGTAGAAGAGGTGCAGGAAACTCTCTCCCAGCTACTGCCCACACATGTGAGTCAGAATTCTGCTGCCATGGAAGGGAGGGATAAGAACCCTGATGAAACACCATCTCCAAGACCCAGGCTAACAGGGATTGCTCAAGACCTAAAGGCTGAACCAAGACAACAGAAACACCCAACCGAATGCATATGGTGAATAACGAGCAATATGGCAGAACACTGCTTGGAGAGGAATAGAGGATGGAGAGAGACACCGCTCTGTGGTGGAGGCATGCAGAGACTGCTGAACTTCAAAGATAGATCAGGGATCTGAGAAAACCCTTTGGCACTCCAGGCATCACACTGAGTACAAGGTGTGTGGTGCTCTGAAGGTAACAAAAGCTAACCCAGCTTGACTCAATCCCCCATAAAATGGAGTGGACGAAAGAAGAGGTGTACCCATTTCTGAGAACAATTCCTAGTTACCACAGTTTCTACTCTTCTTCTCCACACAGCTGCCATTGTTCAACAAAAAATTAAAATGTCCCCCAAAGAGCCAGGGACAAAACATCCAGAGGTAAGGCAGTCTACAGAACCAAAACTTTGGAAAACGATATTCCTGTTGTACAAATCTGTTTTGTCCCTTTTCCGCTTAAACCAATGTTTCTGAGTCATCTGGGGATAGAATTCCACCTCCTTTCCTATGGCCCATGACAAGGCATGCAGTCTCAAATCTCACAAGCCCATCTTGCCATTTAAATCCTCATCGTACCAGACTATTTGTTGTTTCCTGCACACACAAAGCTGCTTTATATCTCTGTATCTTCACCTATTCTACTTTGCCCTTCCTGAATTCCAGAACATTCATTACTTTCTTGTGTGCCTGAGGAACTTTTCAGTACTCTGCTCCTATGACGACTCCATAGTGAAAAAATGCCAGACGATGCCAGCTCCTCCCCCACATACAAAGAGACAGGCTGAAGCAATAACAAGTTTCTTTCTTCTATTTTTGTTGCTGTATCCATAGTGCTTTTTATTACCTTTTATATCTATCAAACAGCAGTAATTGTTTGGTTACTTATATAGTTTTCCCACTGGATTGTAAACTTCTCTAGTGTAGGGATGGTCTTATCTCTACCTGCAACGTAAAAAATAAAATTCTAGAGAGCCAAATATTTACTTCAAATCAATTGAACTGAAAATTATTAAGACTAATGTGCGAATGATGCTTGCCCATGATGGGATTCAAATGAGAGTATAATCCTTTAAATGAATTTGTTGTGATGAAGAAATTATTTGGAGGCAGATTTTTTTAAAAAAATGCTTTCCATCATGGTTCAAAATTTAAAACAATTATTAAGTTATGATTTAATTTTTATAGATGAGAACTCTAATATGACTGATAACTGAGAGCTGGTATTTAATTTATAAAAAGGATTTAAAAATGAATAGGCTTTTATTTCTGTTTCAGGCAGTACTATGAATAGATTGCCTTAAGACCCCTCCTGTTGAAAACAATTAAAAAACTGGAGGAAATATTAAAAATAAAATTTTTATGAAAGCATCTATGAACAGACAAGAAAGTAAGGAACTGGAAGCCAAGGCATCACGAGGGAAACACAACTCAAAAATCAGTTCCCCTTGAAGGAATTTTCTGTGTGGAAAAGTTTGTTTTCAGAGACTGTCTGGAAGTGTGGAACCTAGAAAAACCTCAGGTCTATACAAGATGGGATGCTCATGAGGAATCATCTCTCCACATCCCATACATTCACCTCTCAAGAAAGGACAAGAAAAATAGTCTCTCTTGAATTTGATACTGTATGGAGGGAATGAAAAGCTTTCTTTTAGACTTCATAACCACAAGCCATCTGATTTCAGTTTTACTGACTGAATTCATACTTCCTGGGTGGTCTTAATATTCAACATACAAGTATTCAGTGTAAAGTGGTCCTTGATTAGTAGTGCCCTAGGGACCTGGCAGGACCAGACAAAAGCCCTCTCATAAAAATCACCGCAGCTCAGGGCTCAATATCTACAGTAATATGAGCTCACAGTAAAACAAAAACAAAGTAAAACAAAACAAAACAAAATAAGCAAGCATGTTGAGTGAGAGCCGGCAGAAAAAAACAAACCCAGAATCAAACCTGCAAAAATATTAGATATTGGAACTAGACACAAAATCTAAAATAATGGTTTGAAAATAAATTTCAAAAGTGAGAGTCTATAAAAATAACCAAGCATAAAATCTGAATAAAATGGGTTTATTAGTAGATTAGACAAAGGTGAAAAGCAAATTTGTCAACTGGAGACAGACAGTGGAGAAATTTCCAAGAATGTAACAGAGTCCATTGGATGGAAAATAGAGAAAATAGGTTAAGAAAAATGGAAGATGGAGAAAGCTTAAAAATAAGAA
Organism: Lagenorhynchus albirostris; assembly: GCF_949774975.1. Classification (NCBI taxonomy): domain Eukaryota; kingdom Metazoa; phylum Chordata; class Mammalia; order Artiodactyla; family Delphinidae; genus Lagenorhynchus; species Lagenorhynchus albirostris. The sequence goes on from NC_083099.1 coordinate 127,809,737, forward strand.
ATTCATACCTAAACATAATAGTAAAAATTCAGATGACCAAAGATAAATAGAAAATTTAAACCCCAGCAAGCAGTACAGATAGTTACATTTAGAGACATGACAATTATTCTGAAAGATTATTTCTCCACATTAACAATAAAAGCTTGAAGAAAGGGAAATGATATATTTAATATACATATTGAGAGAAAATATCTGTCAGTGAAGAATTGTATGCTAGAAAAATGACAGGAATGGGAGCAATAGAATGAGCTTTTAAGATAAAGAAAACCTGGAATAGTTTGCCTACAATAGACACCAGGAAGGAAAACCTCAAATGTGTAGTTTAGGAAGAAGAAACATCATCTCGGATGGAAGTTTTTTTCTGGGGAATCGATTAATAATTTCAATATTAACATCAATGATTCCAGAGTATATAAAAAAGAAACAACATTCTAGTTGCTTATATGAGAATAGCATAAGTTTGATACCAAAATCTCTCAAAAAGAGTGAATGAGGAAGAAGATCTCAGGCCATCTTAGCCATGACACTGATGCAAAACATTTTTTTTTTTTTTTTTTTTTTGCGGTACGCGGGCCTCTCACTGTTGTGGCCTTTCCCGCCGCGGAGCACAGGCTTCGGACGCGCAGGCTCAGCGGCCATGGCTCACGGGTCCACCTGCTCCGCGGCATGCGGGATCCTCCCGGACCGGGGCACGAACCCGTATTTCCTGCATCGGCAGGCGGACTCTCAACCACTGCGCCACCAGGGAAGCCCTAATTTTACCTTTTACATTTAGAGTCATAATCCATTTCTAATGAAAGTTTGGAGATGTGAAGTGTATTAGGGACTACATTTTATTCTTTCGCATCATGATTATTTGGGTCAGGGATCCGGAAGGGTTTGGCAAGATGGTTCATTTCTGGTCTATGTTATCAGCGAGGGCCCCAGAGCCTGAAGAATCTACTTCCAAAATTGCTTCTTCACTCATGTGTCTGATGCTCAGGTTCCTTAACCTAGGTCTAGAAATTGTCATAATGTCACTTCCTTCATACTCTACTGATGAAAGTGGTTACAGGAAAGCTCAGATTCAGGGGAAGGGATCACATCTTGATGGAAGGAGTGCCAATAAATTTGTGGCCATCTTTTATCCACCACAGAGTGATATTGTAAAGATCATTCTTTCCCCATTGAATTGCATTAGCACAGTTATGATAATTTAAGTGAACATTTGTATGTGAATCTATTTCTGAAAGCACTATTCTATTCTTATAAAGTTAAGTATATACTTACCATATGACCTAGCAATCCTATTTTTCAGTTTCTTCACAAGATAAATGGAAAACTGTACTAATATAAAAGTCTTTCCATGAATGTTTATAGCAACTTTATTCATAATTATCCAAAACTAGAAACAACTCAGATGTCCTTTAACCAGTGAATGGATAAAGAGACTGTAGTACAGCCACACAATGAAATATGTATTTAGCAATATAAAGGAAAAAAAACTATTGATTTATACAATATAGATAAATATTAAATACATTTTGCTAAAAAGAAGAAACCAAACTCAAAATACTGCATATTGCTTGATCCCATTTATATGGTGTTATTGAAAAACAAAGTTATACGGACGGAAAACAGATCTGTAGTTGCCAGGGTTAAGGAATGAGGGGAGATGTTGACAACAAAGGGGCAGCATGGGAGAATTTGGGGGGTGACAAAACTGTTTTGTATCACAGCTGTAATGGTGGCTTCATGACTGCGTTTTTCAAAAGCCTTTGAACTGTGTATCACAAAAAGTGAGCGGATAATTAAAAGCCAACTACAAAACAGCATTATACAGAATACTGCACTGTAATTAGTAAATTTGTTTCTCATAGAGGTGTGGGTTAGTAATTCTGAAACTATTTTCTGTGTCTATGATTGAAAAAAATAAGTAAATATTTTGTAGAAAATGAGAGCTGTTTCTTTCTTATTGAGAAAAAGGTTACAGAAAAGTGAACCCAGGCTTCCCTGGTGGTGCAGTGGTTAAGAATCCGCCTGCCAATGCAGGGAACACGGGTTCGAGCCCTGGTCTGGGAAGATCCCACATGCCGCGGAGCAACTAAGCCTGTGCCCCACAACTACTGAGCCTGCGCTCTACAGCCCGCGAGCCACAACTACTGAAGCCTCTCGCACCTAGAGTCCGTGCTCTGCAACAAGAGAAGCCACCACAGTGAGACGCCCACCCACCGCAACAAAGAGTAGCCCCCATTTGCCGTAACTAGAGAAAAGCCTGCGTGCAGCAACGAAGACCCAACACAGCCAAAAATAAATAAAATAAATAAATTTATGAAAAAAAAGTGAACCCTGTGGTATTGCATTGGAGTTGGAGATAGCTGTATGAACTTGTATACATATATATATTTAGCTCTCATTTTGTACAGTATATTTACTTATGTTTTCTATATATATGCACACAGATAAATAGATACAGAAGTAAATGTAATGTGTGTGTATGCATGAGTTAGTATACCTACACATATCTTCACAATACGTACTACACTGAGAGGATCTAAAAGTAATGAAAACCCAGTAGCAATAAGTACACTTGGAGCCCAGATCTTGATTTCTAAATACCATTCTGCAATAAAAGGAACCAAGCCTTCTTGATGAAGTAGTTGATTGGGCAGGGAAAATTTGAGATGTACTTAAAACATTTTGTGGTACCAGAAAATAAGATAGGTCTTTAAAATATACTAACATGGATTAATTATATAAATATAATTTTGAGCAAACAAAAGTATATTGCAGAATATATGCAATATCATTCTATTTATAAGAAGTTTAGAAACATTCAGAAGTGAACATATTGCTAAAGGATGCAAGTATATGTGGTGATTATCTAAAGAAAATCCAAGACATGATAAACATGCCATTTTGCATGCTAATTTAATTCGCTTAAAAAAAAATCATTGAACTTTCAACTGCTTAATAGCTTCCATAATCAGGAAGACTTTCTTTATCTCACGTACATCTTTCCACTGTTACAATTAATTCCATCTGTTTGGGTTCAGTAGCTCTAGCGAGTACATCCTCTGAGTAGTAGCCAAGCTTAAAATTGAATATTCATTTCAGCTTTCTTTCTCTAGAGTAAAAGATTAATAATTCCGTGTCTTAAAGATCATATTCTCTAACCATTTAACCATATTTGCATTTTTCCTCCGGTCTTCTCTGAGTTTTCCTTATGATATGGCTTGAAAACCTTGTTCTGTAGAATGCTGTGAAATTGACTACTCGAGTATATGAGTATACGGTGTTGGTGAACTCTTAAATCCTGTGTTCTATAACCTCTATGATATGTTTGCAACCCATATATAATGATTCCAAATTCAATATCCAAAAAAGTTTTTAATAAGGTAGCTCTCTATTCCACAACTGCTCAGATATACCCAAGCCTTGTACAGTTGAAATCTCTCACTCTCTCTCTCTCCATTTTCTCAAATATTTCAGAGTATCATCTCTATCTATGTAGACAGCCCTTTTTTTCCAATTCAGATAGTTTGTAGTCATGGACACATCTTTCTATAAAATGTGCAAATAATACTATAATAAATATATAGAAATATAAATTCTACTTTTTTAGAGCATGTAAGAATTCATTATTTCAATATTTTCATATAATTTTATGCTTATACAATAAACTAAAAGTAAATTAATAGATACTGAGAGCAAGATGAAAATAATAATTACACTAGAGGTACTAAAGTTACTAAAATCAGAGACACATTTAAAATTTTTCTCTAAGTTTTATAAAATCTCCTGGCAAATAAGTGTATTAGATTTCTACTTATACTATATATTTTGATAATAATTCAAAGAGTGTTTATTATATTGCTGATATTTATCTTCTTTATCCAAAATAAATGTAAACATGCTTTTATTCAAAATAATGTAATAAAAAATTGGTATAGATGATCTTATTTACAAAGCAGAAATAGAGACACAGATGTAGAGAACAAATGTATGGATACCAAGGGGGAAAGGGTGGGGGTGGGATGAATTGGGAGATTGGGATTGACACATATATACTATTGATACTATGTATAAAATAGATAACTAATGAGAACCTACTGTATAGCACAGGGAACTCTACTCAATGCTGTGTGGTGACCTAAATGGGAAGGAAATCTGAAAAAGAGGGGATATATGTATACATATAACTGATTCACTTTGCTGTACAGTAGAAATGAACACGACATTATAAAGCAACTATACTCCAATAAAAATTAAAAAAAAATAATATAATGAAAGGTAATGAAGCATCCTGGATTGGGTCCTGAGATAGAAAAAGATTATTGGAGAAACTAGTGAAATCTGAATGAAGTTTTTAGTTTAACAAATCAATGTCTCAATGTTAATTCATCAGTTTTAACAACTGAATCACGGTTGTGTAAGGTTAACATTAGGGAAATCTGAGTGAAGAGTATATGGGACCTCTCTGTATTTTCTTTGCAACTCTTCTGCAAATCTTCTAAAAATCTGGAACTATTTCAAATGAAAAGTTTGTTTGAAAATAATGTTATGTTATTCTAGAATAAAATCTTTATTCCATGTAATTGATATATATATTAACTTTTACTTTTTTTTTTACTTAAAAGGAGAAATTGAGTATGTTTCTAGAAATTCAGTTTCTAGGTGAATTATTTAATATTATAGCTTAATGGAAACCTTCATCTAGAGATTGTTCTATTGTTTAAACTTATCCTACATAGTGTAAGATAATGAGTAGGCATTTTTAGTTTTGAAATAATGCTTAAAAACTGTATTTTCTGAAAATTGGTTGACAGGTAATGTACTTTTGTAATTAGAAGTCATATGATATAAATGTTTCTTATTTCAGCAATATAGAACATATACTTGACTATGGAAGACCTAAATCTACTTTTGATGGAAAACGTATTAGGTGAGTCCAGTTATATATTCAGGATAAAGTTCCCTAAGTATCAACTAGATCCTCTATTTGGGGCCAAATGAGTGGTACAGATAAATGTTGATGTTCTTTACGATTTTAACAAATAGATATGTAAAATGTAAAAACAGCATATAATTTTAGTGTGATTTCCTAAAGCTTAATAAGCAAGTCATTTAAATGAACTTGGGAAAAATCAAGTAATTTCTGAGCCTGCGTTTCCCTATTTGTGAAAAAAGATCAACCAAATATATTGGAATTCTCTGATATGCTATGAAGATAAGTCCAAGAGGGTGTTTAATCACTGCATGAAGATTCTATTTAAGTATAAACAATAAACTAACTGATTTGTAGCATTTGCAAATAGAAAAGAGAACTAATATTTTATCACAAATGCTGTGTTTTTATTCTACTACTGGTAGTAATAATAATACTAAAAAAATAAAGAGAGGGCAATTAGATTTGCATGGTTTCAATGTGTGTTTATTTTTAAAATTAATACTACACTGAATTTAAAGCAAATAGACTCTGAAAACTTGTGAAGTGAAGTTTTTCCTATGTTTATGGACATTTATGTTGATTCACAAGCAGAGCTATTTTCTACTCTAGGGCGTGAAATGTGTAGCACATCACTGATTGGCTTTAATTTTTGTCAATGTACAAATCCCAAAGTGAACAACCTACACTTCCAGAGGACAAAGCCTTTGAAATAAATTTGTGTTCATCACACCCTGTGGCACAAGTAAAATAATCCTAAAGGTGAAAGAAGCTCAGTGAACATGATGTTCTCTTGTATGGAATGTATTCCTTTATATAACTGATTAGAGATTTGTACTGTTCCTTTACTCTGGTTACTCCTTTCTCACACTGAAGCAGTGTTTCTCAGAATGGCTATCCAATCAGGAGGGAAGCACTGGGCCCTTTCTTAAATGCTATTTCTACCTCTGGTTGGCCAAATCTGTAGTTCACTGCAATGAACTCCTCAGTATGTGACCACTTCCAATAAGACACCTCGACTTCACCTTGGTAAACTCCTGATAACCCAACTTTTCAGTCAGACCCAGGAAGCTTCCTAAGCCTTCTCTTAAGAAACTTTAACTCTGGTCATATCTCATTGCAAGTCTGCCTGCCTGTCATATCAGCATTTAAAAAATTAATTTTTAATTTTTTATTGAATTATAGTTGATTTACAACATTGTGTTTGTTCCAGGTGTACAGCGAAGTGATTGTTATACATATATAATTCTTTTGCAAATTCTTTTCCATTATTATTACAAGATATTAAATATAGGTCCCTGTGCTAGACAGTAAATCCTTGTTGTTTATCTGTTTTATATATAGTGGTACATATTTGCTAATTTCAAACTCCTAATTTATCATTCCCTCCCCTGCCTTTCCCCTTTGGTAACCATATGTTTGTTTTCTTGTCTGTGAGTCTGTTTCTGTTTTGTATATAAGTTCATTTATATCATTTTTTTTTAGGTTGCACATATAAGGGATATCATGAAATTTGTCTCTCTCTGACTCACTTCACTTAGTATGATAATCTCTAGGTTCATCCATGTTGCTGCAAATGGCAATATTCCATTCTTTTTAGGCTGAGTAATATTCCATTGTACATGTGTGCCACATCTTCTTTATCCATTCATCTGTTGATGGACACTTAGGTTGCTTCCATGTCTTAGTTATTGTGAATAGTATATAAGCATGTTTGATACATATCTTTCCTCTACTTACTTGCATTTGCCATCATTTGGTTTACCTCTCCTCTGGCAACGATTATCAATGACCTCAGCTAAGACCTGTGAAGTCTTGGAAGGCTCATGAGCAGTTGGCTCTTCCACGCTGCTCCTGTCTGGTACTAGGTCCAACAATCACAACCTCCTTGCTGGAATTCCTGAATTAACTCCTTACATTTGGCACTTGAACTTTATCCAACAAGATTTAAGACAATTTGTAAAAGAAAACATAACATAAGGAAGAACAATTTGGAATAGGAACAGAACAGAGGTCAACAACGAAGAGCAGAAAGAGTAAATGTGACAAAGTCCCTGAGTTGATCTGATTATTATAATTGGGCACAGAGTTTAATTTGCCTGGAAGCAAAGAGATTTAAGCTAGTTTTGTTTATATAGTCATAATAATTTAAATGCTACAAATTCACTTGTGGTGGATTTTTTCTTAGAAATCAAATGTAAAATAGGTGTTTGTATAAGGAACATTAAGTTTCAGTGGTGAACTACTATGATTTTACAAAAATCTCTAAAACATGCTTAAAGAGATGATGTTTTTACTGGCCTGAAGGCTGAAAATTATGTTATAAATTTGTTAAATATTTTCTATGTCAACTAAATTAATAACTTTTAGGTTTCTTATTTTTCAATGATCTAATTAGTCATAGAAACAGGACTTTGGGAACCTAGATGAATGGGTGGGTGACATGCTAAATAGACTCTTTAATGAATGACTTATATGAGTAAATGGCAGGTCCTGGGTCACAGTAAATGTTGTTTTCCAGTTATAACCTAAATCAGAGAGATCCTTGATATTGGTCAAATTCAGAACTGTAATTTTAAAAGTAACAAGATGTGAGTGAGCAATTCTGTTATTTTGTTGTGAGATTTTGAGAGCGGATTTCTCATCTCACTGGAGTTAAACTCACTCTGTCAAGATAGGAGTAGCAGAAGATGTTTGTTAGAGCAAGTATTTTCTTTGAAGTGGGTAAATGTAATCCATAGAATTAGAATTAGACCTGGGTTTGATTTTAGTTCCATACTTGCAGATCATGAAGCATCAGAAAAGCAGCTGTCTCTGGCTGTATCAATGAATGGTGCAGCTCCTGTAAACATCATTCCTAAAAGGGAAAAATAGACATAATTTAGATCAAACTTTATATGAATGTGAGTACTAGGATTTGTGTTGGGAGACAGGGATAAAATGGATGGGATGGACAGGGGTTGAATTTCATGATTCCATAAACTCTAATAAGGAAACATTACAACGCCTATTTTATTACAGAACATAGTGAATAATGTTTCCATTTAATAAGCTGTACAGTTAGGGTGAAAAACTAAGGGCATACACTTAATATGTTAATGTGCTACAGATTAACACACACACACAAACACACACACACACTGAATTTCCAGTTTTTTGATTTTGATGTTATGTAATAACAAGACCACCCAAAAGGTGGCACTAAAAAGCAGATAGTCATTATATGACCTTCAAGTAAACGTAATTTAATGAAAAAAAAAGACAAAAGAGATGGTAGATACACTTCAGTTTTGTTTTCTGTTTAAATGCATGAGTCATCTTCTTAGCAATTTATAGATAATAAACAGTAGAGATGCTGAGGAATGGCTTCTATTTTCAGTCCAACATAAAACATTTAAAATTGATTTATATTGTAGCTGTATATGTTTAATTCAATATCTTTCAGCTTTTGACTAGTGCTTTTTTTGGCATCAGAAGACATTGGCATTTGTAGGCTAATTTGATTTTCTTTGGAGTCATGCTTCTACTGTAAACTCCAAATGGAGAGATGCTCTTATCTGAATCCCAATTTATACATTACTGCATGTCTATGAGTTATAGAAAATGCTAGTAGAAAATGTTATCTTCAAGCTGATTTTTATTTTTTGCTTTTTGTTGTTGTTTTTGCCTGTGTGCAAACAACCAAGTCATAGTACAAGAAAAGTAAGAATATAATGCATGTATATTGACACACATTTCAAATTGCTAATAAAATTTTCTATGAAAAAATTTCAGTAGTTACACATTCTAATAACTGACAAAAATGTATTAGTATCACTGCATACGAAAGTAGTAGTTGTAGTACAATAACTGTAAAAAGAGCCTGTTATAAATATTGATGACAAGTATATTTAAATAAATAACATAAAACAATATGCTACTTTTGTGGTTATTTGGGGGATGCAATAAATTGTACCGCACCTACCCATTCAGATTCTTTATCAGTTAAGAAATACAATGAAAGAGTCAACATATGGAGGACAAAAAATCACTCTTATTACAACTAAAACTGAAATTAGAGAATGTGTTTTGTGTGCGGGAGAATGTGGGCTTCTGAACACTGAGCCCCAAATGTATACAAACGTACTTAACTTGTCTCAGGAGTGCTTGATGGCGCAGGTTCTCTATATGAGAACAGAGCTGGCCCACAGAGAAGTAAAACAGAACCTGTGCGCAGCTGTTTCTCAAGGGAAAAAGAGAAGGAAGATGCTGGTTCCACTGGCCCAGGTCCTCATTCCAAACTTACCAGTTAGATCGGCTGCTCCCAGTTAGATAAGCTGTGTGGGAGCAAGTGAGAGGTGAGGGAAGCTGGGAGTATGATAAAGCTGAATCACTCTCCACCTAGAAGGAAGCACAGGGAGTAAAGAAGTATTTCCCATCCATCTACAAATGGTCTTTCTAATAAAGGTTCTTGTCCACTATGAAATAGTCTTGAGTATTCCCTGATAATAAGGTCCTGGAGTGACGGGGAAATTTATCTTGCATAATGTCTGTTCTCACAGAATTCTCCCTAATTAAGGAGAACACATGGATACTTGAATCAATGAAATAGCAAAACAAGACAACTGCTAGCTCCCATTTTTTGTTCTTCTGGAGGCTCAAGGTAATTTGGCTGTAATACATCAGATACATTCTTTATTGGTCAGCTTAGCTCTACATCAGTAAGTGGTAGCCTTTCATCCATGCTGAGTAGGGAGCTCCTAGTGGCCCTGGGCTCTTGGCCTTAAGATTTCAAGATAATATTTCTATCTTTGCTATCTTCCATCTGGTCTCTGACAGCAGGAGATATAAGTGGGTCTACTCAGAGAGATAGTCACAGGTCTCAATTTTTTCCTATAGGTAGTAATGTTTCAATGTGAAACACTGCAATGTTTGGGTTGAGAATTTCCCTTTCTATACCAGTGAAGCTGAGATGATTATTACAAATTTATTGTGATAGAAACAGTAAAGCTCACTAAGTATTGTGCTGCTCCTCTACATTTTATGGTCTACTTGCAGTTAGGTTAAAACCATAGGAGCTGAAATGAATTGAGTCACTTATAATCAGAGGCAATGAAAATCCTCTGCACAATTTTCTAGTTTCTCTCTTTGCCTGCCATAGCAACTGAGGATAATGCAGTACCAAATATTAGGGCTCCTGTTTGCTGGGATAACTGGGAGTTTGTTCAGTAGAGCTGCCAGATGACCCACATGGGAGTGAGAAATAAACTTGTGTTAAGTCTCTGAAATTCAGGGATTGTTTATTAATACAGCTTGAATTAGCCAATTTTGATCAATAATTATCAAGAGCCTTAAATATAAAAACAATCCAAGTTAGTTTGTAAGTTTCACTGGAGGTACTATGATTTTATTTTATTTTTTAAAATTTATTTTATTTTATTTTTGGCTGCGTTGGGTCTCTGTTGCTGCACGCAGGCTTTTCTCTAGTTGAGACGAGCGGGGGCTACTCTTCATTGCGGTGCGTGGGCTTCTCATTGCGATGGCTTCTCTTGTTGCGGAGCACAGGCTCTAGGTGTGCAGGCTTCAGTAGTTGTGGCACGCAGGCTCAGTAGCTGTGGCTTGTGGGCCCTAGAGCGCGGGCTCAGTAGTTGTGTTTTTTCTTTTCCCCAGAAAAGGATATTTTTTTACTCAAGTAACTGCAAATAGGAAACCAGAGGGTGGGGCCCCAGGCTGGGACAAATAATGGTTACCTCCTCCCTGACAGAACAGGGGAAAATGTGGCCCCTACACCGGACGGTCAACACAGGCCCCCCTCCTTACTCTGCTGCAGCATCCTAGGGGCAGGTCTCCATCTTCCCTGGGACTGGGGTAGTCAGTAACCCAGCCTGCTCTGCCCCAGGCCCCTTCCCCTAAGAGCATCTTGGGGGAGGCCATAAGGATGAATATTTGGCACTGCTAGCAGCAGAAATGATGGATGTCTAAGAATGAAACATTGAACAAAAAACAACACAACTGTCCAGAGATAGTTTGTAGACAGAGGAAAGATGGAACCAGAACCTTGGGAGGTGGGGAGGAGCAGAAGGGTAGGAGTGGGCAAGGGTAGCTCCATGTTATTAGTGTCCTGAGTGAGGGAAGGAAGGGGAAACCGAGGTCTAGAGTGGAAGCAGACAGAGCACATGGGCTGAGTTGCTCCACGGCATGTAGGATGTTCCCGGACCAGGGCTTGAACCCGTGCCCCCTGCATTGGCAGGCAGATTCTTAGGCACTGCACCACCAGGGAAGCCCACTGGAGATATTATTATTTTAGCAGAAAGGATTCAATGGAATCCTTTCCTTAATGGTGAAATTGTGTAAATCTTCATAAATGTGAGGTGAAAGTTTTTAGAAGGCAGGTAGACTTTGGGATAAGTTGAGAAATTCGTGAAGTCATATTGAGCTGGGGACTCTCAGAAAAGGTGTGGTATGGCAAAACTGGCTTGGGTGTAACAAGAAGTTCCAGTTATATTTATACAAGATGAATTTATAGGTATGATGGATCTAGAGTCAGAAAACAATCTGAGAATCCACATGATGTCTTTGAGGAAGATGGGGAGTGGAAGTGGAAAGTTGAAAGCAATAGGCAATAGGTCAGGAAGATGATGTTGACAGTGATACAACATCTCAATAAGATGATATTGCACCTAATTAGCTAGTGTCAGAAAAAAAATTGTATTTTGATGGGTACTTTATAGCTACACTAATTGATTTCCTGGAACATTCAGTGATAGGAGAGAGGGAGAGAGAGAGAGAGAGAGAGAGAGAGAGAGAGAGAGAGAGAGAGAGAGAAGGACCAGATATAAAGTATTAAAAAAAGCTAATGACATGATATTGGAAAATCAGCATTCGTCTCTGCAGAAAGAGATGATGAAAAGAGGAACTAATATTAGGTTGAAGATGAGTGATTCACTCTGAATAAATTTTGTTTGAGATCATGGCAAGCACAGTGGACAGTAGTATATATTAAAAAAAAACCACTAACATTTAATTAGAAGTGAGAACAGGAGTTACAGATTTGGGATTAATGCTGAGTGGTGGTGATTAATGCCCTAAGATTGTAATTATAGAGAGAGAAAATCATCTTACTGAGGGTCACTATGTAGAGACAAATAGGCAAAGGGTTGATGACTGAGGACTGTTCATGGTAGAAGAAAGAAGACAAGTTCTTAAAGGATTGTATTGTGTCTTTTGTGACCAGCATATCTTGTGCTTTACCATATGCATGTTGCCTTTTTTCGTTACAGATACCTATGAAACCATGTGTAAGTGTTTGCAACTTTTATTCCATTTGATTCCATTCTAGGAGAATATCTGCCATAATAGTCCTATCATCCTCCCATTTCTTGTACAACTTTCCATTATTTTTGTCTACATTCATTTACTCAGAGAATATTGTCAAAAATGTTTTATATTTCTTCTTTGACTCTCTTAATCTTCATCCTCTTCTTCTATAAAACCAATTCTGTTGGACTGGCTTATACTCCAAGTGTGCTTGATGTATTAATATATGAAGTGTTGTCCCACAAAATCCAGAGCTTTGTGGACATCTGTTGTTTTTTCATTGTTTCTATGAGACTTTACAAATTGATTGAATCAAGAGAAACTTTACATAAATCTAGAAAGTTTTATCTGTTTGTCATTGAAATACATTTGTTATAATTCAGGCCTGGCATCTTTAGAGAGTCCTGAAACTCTACAATGTCTTGGTAGAAAGAAGGTTCCCGTGTTTACAAATAGAATGACTTAAAATATATTCCATCTAAATCTTCTCTGTTATTTGGGTCTGTGTAACAGATACTGTATGCATTATTTCTGAAAATATTTTATGTGTATTCAGTCAATAAAACATTTATTGAACGTTTTCATGTGCTTGGTGTTCTCCTAATCACAGAGAACACAAAGGTGAATCAGATAGAGTTTCAAACTCAAGGAACATAACCTGCCTTCTAGAAGGGGTGGCATACAGAGGAATAGAAAATGATATTATAGAGTGATAGATTTTGTGCAGGAGGGATGCACAGAGTGACTACTGTGCTAATACAAAATAGGATCAGCTCCCCTTGGCAGGGAGGGTGGGAGTGTAGGAGTTTGTCAGGTAAAATGAGGGCAGGGAACAGGAAGGGCATTTCAGGCAGAGAAGCAGCTGATGCCAGGGCCAGGAGATGAGATGATAGTGCTGGAAGGACCTGTAAGGAGCCCAATATGCTTGTAGCACAGGGTGGTGAGAGATGAATCTGGAGAGATAAGCAAGAGCCAGATCATGATAGGCCTCGCCTTTTCAATTGTTTGTTTAGTTACAGCTCACTCTTTTCCAGAAAAGTTTTCAAGTGCCTTGAAGGGCTGTGAATACCATGCTGAGACCTTGGACCTCTCCCAAACATGATGGCAAGTTTCAGAAGGGGAGCAATATGATCACATTTGCACTTTAGGAAATAATTGTCTTCTTATGGGAGAATGAACCACAAAAACAAAGTCAGAGGCAGAGGGGCCAGTTAGTAAGTTGCTGCAGTGTGAGGGGCTGAATTAAGGCAGAGGCTTTGGTGATGGAAAGAAGAGATATAAAGTAAACACAATCAACATGGTGTGCTAGTAAATATTTTCTCAGTGAATGAAGTGTGACTAATTAGATACATGTGGTGAGGAAGAGGGAGAAGTTGAGCATAAATGACAGGTTCAGGCTTCGGAAACTTAATGGGTGACAAGAAAAGTCATTGCTTGGGTAGTGAATGCATTCCTTCTGAGTTCTTTGTGTTCCTGGGAATTGTAATTGTTGCGTATGGATTAATCTTAACTATAGAATAAACACAATAAGAGTAAGCCAGTGTCTTTCTTTCTTTTTCTTATAATTTTCCAGCACCAACAATAGGATTGAGCACACAATTATGACTGATCAGTTTCCTTCATTTAATTGATTACAATTTAATGAATCCAGCATATGGTGCTGTTCATCAAAGAATGACTGACAGGTCTCAACTGACTATCAGTTGGGATTTTTGGCTGCATGCAATAGAAAGTGATTTTGACTAACATGAACCAAAGATGATTGTGGTGAATTACTGGAAGTTCTCAGCTTGACATAAAGTCTGGAGAAACAGGCTTGGAAATCAGCAGGTAGAAAAACAGATGCAGAGAACTGAACAAGAACCACGGGATAAACCACAAGTTTCAGTCCCTTTGTCTGCTTAATATTCAGATTCCAGAGAGTGCTAAATTATCAGCAATCTTGAGTAACATCTCCACTGCTTAGCTAGGGGAAGGTTGGGCCCCTAATTACAGCCCCACAATAAGGGAAGGGGTAATTCCCCAAACATTTAGAAATCACGGTGTTCTTAGGAAGAAAAAAAGGCTGCTCACCAGCCTTTGTAAATAAATTACAAATGTAAAATGTAAATAATTACAAATGTAAATTGTAAATTAAATGTAAATTACAAATGTAAATAATTACAAATGTCCAAATCAAGCTGGTTTGAGCTTTTATATTTTCTGTTTAGAAAAATTCTTAAAAACAAAAATGAAGTTTTGTAAAGTATGGGCATGAGAAATTCATTTTCTGGCTAAAAGGAACTCAGATCTTTTTCAATTTAGCTACTCTCTTTGACAAAGGATTTACTCTATTATTTAGCTTCTAGAAAGTGAAACAGATATTTTAAAAATAGTAGGACATAAGCACTAAACTAATGAGACACAATAGGAAATTCTAGAATTGGAGGGAAATTTTATATAGGTCTTGCAGGAGAAATTTGAAAGGTAGGGGGCGGAGTGGGAAAGAAAAACATGTGAGAAAAGGGAGGAACACACACAGAAAAAAAAATTCAGTCTTATTTGGATAAATGTATTTGGATAAACTTCAGAGCAACCAAATTTCTTCAAACCAAATCTCTAACTCTTGAGTGTCCGGAGGAAACACCCACCACTAATTACAGGACTAAGGTATGGAAGAAGCCACTTCAGGCTGTGGAATCAGTCATCCTGATGGTGGCTTTTAAGATGTGGCTGTGGTTGTTTGTTTGGTGGTATAAGAGAGTTTAAATTTATTTCCACTGGCCTTGGTAGATGTTGATATTTCTTTCATCTCTCATCTTACTCCAGAGCTAGGGAGACAACTGTGCCAACTATGGCTTTGTTTGGTATGCCAGACAGTCCTGGTGCTGCAAAGTCAAATCACCCTGAAGGATGTTTATGTAAATGTGGGAAGAAGTTTTGCTTAGAGATCACTGTGATGATTCCCTACACTGTCCTTTTTGAGAAAATAAGTTAAAGGGGCTGGTTTTATGACTGATTCTGAAAACTCTGTAAGAGTTTTAAGTTGATGTATATTTGAAATCACAATTTTGATGATGTTTCTATTTTCTTTCATTTCGAATAACTTTTTTTAAAGATTATAAGAATTTCTCTTTTTCTGCAAAGATAAGCTCAATTTTGAGATAGCCCATATTCCTTTGTAGGGTAAAATAAAGATGAAACATTAGACATGATGGGTAAAAAATACTTTTTGAAAATCCAACTAGCATTTTCTGTGAGAAATGTGGTTATTATATTAGACATGTTATATCTGGCTTAATAAATCTGTACAGTTGATATTATAATTTTCTCTAGAACTTTTCAGTTTTTCTTTTCTTTTTCCAAGCTAGCAAGATGTCCTAGACAGTAATGAATTATAGTTCATTTATTTACTTTTATTATTTTACTTCTTGTGGGTGTGATTTTTTTCAATCTCTTGGTAGAAAAGATGATTATGGAAGTGCAGATGAGAAGGAGTAATTCTTCAAAATTTGGAAATCATATAGCAGAGCTGCCTAAGGAGTAAATTTAAACTATTTTAATTTGTCACACAGAAAAAAGACCTGACATATTCCTCTGTTTCTGAAATGTTTTTCTATCCTTACTGCTAGGAGAATTAATACACTGACAGGGGTACTATTGAGCACATTAAACATCAATTTGTGAGCTGGACTAGACAATTTCTTAAACTCATTCCAAAAATGAATACAGTTGTTCCCAGGTGTCTGTGTGGGATTGGTTCCAGGATCCTCGTGGATACAAATGTCCGAGGATGCTTGGATCCTTTTTATAAAATGATGTACTGGGCTTCCCTGGTGGCGCAGTGGTTGGGAGTCCGCCTGCCGATGCAGGGGACACAGGTTCGTGCCCCGGTCCGGGAAGATCCCACATGCCGCGGAGCGGCTGGGCCCGTGAGCCATGGCCGCTGAGCCTGCGCATCCGGAGCCTGTGCTCCGCAACGGGAGAGGTCACAACAGTGAGAGGCCCGCGTACCGCAAAAAAAAAAAAAAAAAAAAAAAAGATGTACTACAGTCAGCTCGCCATATACATGGTTCTGAATCTGGGGATACTGAGGGCCAACTGTATCTATGTTACTGTCGTAGTCAAGGTTGTGGTCAAGGATGTGAGCCAGACTGCCTGGACTTGTTTTGTTTGTTTGTTTGTTTTTAATTTTTTTTTTTTTTTTTTTTGTGGCACGCGGGCCTCTCACTGTTGTGGCCTCTCCCGTTGCAGAGCACAAGCTCCGGACACACAGGCTCAGCGGCCATTGCTCATGGGCCCAGCCGCTCCACAGCACGTGGGATTCTCCCAGACAGGGGCACGAACCTGCGTCCCCTGCATCAGCAGGAGGACTGTCAACCACTGCGCCACCAGGGAAGCCCTTAATTATTTTTCTGTTTGTTTTACTTTGTTTTAAGTTTAAAAAAATTTTATTTTATATTGGCATATAGCTGATTAACAATGTTGTGTTAGTTTCAGGTGTACAACAAAGTGATTCAGTTATACATATACATGTACCTATTCTTTTTCAATTTTTTTTCCCCATTTAGGTTATTACAGGGTATTGAATAGAGTTCTCTGTGCTATACAGTAGGTCCTCGTTGGTTATCTATTTTAAATATAGCAGTGTGTACATGTCAATCTCAAACTCCCAAGATGGCCTGGATTTGAATATCAGCTCTCAACCATAGAATCAGCTACCACCCACAAGTTGCAAACAAGTGGTTTTCTGTAGAGTTATAACCATATATACTAGGTGATGCAGAAAATTCTTGAAATTTCACTTTATTGGTTGGCTTTTCATTCGATGGTTCTGGAGAGAGTTAGAAGTATTTGTGTATGTCTTGATACTACCAGGCTATCTAAGAGGAAAACTTTGGTTGATTTTTATAATGCTGCTATTCCAATCCATTTCATGTGGAATACAGTTACAGCAGAAACCACTTTGTGCTAGCTTTTTTGTATAGCATAGTCCACTACTTTATAATACGGATGAGATGAGCAGGTGGGTGGAGATCAAATGGCATCCAAGTTAGACCCTCATTTGTCTTGTGAGTCCTTATTACAGTCTGGGAAAGAGGGTGTGATTGAGGTGAATATTGAGATATTGCCCCATAAATGGCAATCAAGATCCCTTCTGATGTGGGATGTAGAATGTTATGCTGGTGATGAAAACTTGGTGTTTCTTCTTGGTCAAATTTTTACACGGATTTGCTTTAGCATTTTCTTAGTCATGTCCACCCTCCTTTCAGGCTGTCATTAATTGAAGGTGATGAAACACATGTGATAACTTGGACAAATTCCTTGAACTAAATTAATTCAGACTACCATTGGCAATAAAATTGTGTGACTCTTTGTGCATTGGGGGATTATTTCAGGAGAGGTTTGAAATGGAAGTTACTGGACCCGAAGCCATTTTGAGCTCTCTACCAAAATCAAAAGTTTTATTCCCTGAGAAAAGCCTACAAAATTGTACTTTACTCAATTATATTTCCTGATAATTTTTCATGGATAGTAGGTGTCCCTGATCTTGTAATAGAAGAATAGATTCCCAACTACAAAAAATTTGTCAGACACAGTTTTATTCCAATATGCAATAAGTGGACTTTGTATGATTCTCTCTATAGTTCTTTTTTTTTTCCCCCAAGGGTAGTAGGAGGAGTGGAGAAGGAATTAAAATAAGTGAAATAAGTCATCATAAGAAAGTTTTAAAATCTTGCCTTATTTTTAGAATTCACATTTCTTGTGTTACTGCATCTTGATTTGGGCTGGATAATACCAATAGCACTTTTTTGGAATCGGAGAAGTTTATACCGATTTTTCACTCTGATATACATATCAAAACTACTTAGAACTCTCTAAATTTTTGTCATGGGTTCATCATCTCTTCATGCAAAAGTGAAAACATAATTACTATAGGGCAACACATCTGGAAACTGAGTGGCAAGATCAGGTTGAAGCCATGGAACATTCCAGAGAGGCCAACATTCTAAATAAAAGCATCTTAAACTCAGAATGCTCTTCAGTAAGGATGATGGTTTTGGCTTCTGCAGTGACCTCATTGATGATCTGCCATTAAGAAGCTTTCAACAAGTAAATTTTTAAAAATTTGCCCTTTGGAAAGAGGATGAAGAATTTTATTAACAGTAAGCATTAGATACAGCTATTCACTTAATTCAGAGTGCTTTTCAGATAGTCTCACATTGTCATTCTTTGCTTCTAGCACTACATTGTTCTATATAATCGTCATTAGCCACGTGTGCCCATTGAACACCTGAAATGTAGCTACTGAGACAGAGAAACTGAATTTTCAATTTAATTTAATTTTAATTCCTTTAAATTTACAAATTGAACATCAAATATCTCATGAGTATTTTAATATTAATGATATGTTAAGATGGTAATATTTTGAATGTATTGGTTTAAATAAAGCATATTATTAAAGATTTCACCCATTGCTTTATACTTTTTTGTCGATGTGACTACCAAAATATTTTAAATTACATATGTGGCTTGCATTATATTTCTATTGGACAGCCCAGTTCTACTTTGTACTTGTTAGTGGCTCAAAGATGTCTAAATTACCTAGATGCACAATCTCTCCTCATTTTCTCTCACATAGAGTGATGATTATATATCTGTTTTTCATTAATTGATTTATAGCTCATTCAAGAAGAAATGACTTTGATTCTTCCATGTAATTTCCCAGTTTCTTGGAGAATATCTTGTTTTTTATTTTCTGAGAACAAGTTCACTATTATCAAATAGTCAGTCACCAAATGTTCCCCAGTTTCTTTCTTCCTTGGCTGTCTTTAATTCTCCAGCCTAACACATGCCAACAATTGTAAGCACGTTGTCAGAATTTTTTTTTTTTGCTTATATTTTCAATTAAATAATGCCTCCAAGATCTCTTAATTTAATCTGCTTCCATCCAGCTAGTGTATTAGCTCCTCTAGATTTCTGAACTTGGCCTTAAACCTCTGCTCTCTCCTTGTCACATCCCAGATCCTTTTGTTGATCCTGATTTAAATTACTTCCCATGGTTTCCTCAAAATACTGCTTCTTAAGCAATGTCTTCCCAATTTCACACCCGGATTCTTGGGATCCAGGATATATCAGACTGGATGCAAAAGCACTGTTGCCATCTTACACCCTTCCAGGTACTGCACATAGCACTGTAGAGGATGACAGGGCTTCTGATCTCATGTGACCCACAGGCTAGTGGGAGAGGCACAAAATAAACACTTGTGCTTTTTCCAGGCTGCTGGAACC
The DNA here is from genome assembly GCF_949774975.1 of Lagenorhynchus albirostris. Taxonomy (NCBI): domain Eukaryota; kingdom Metazoa; phylum Chordata; class Mammalia; order Artiodactyla; family Delphinidae; genus Lagenorhynchus; species Lagenorhynchus albirostris. Next base: position 127,829,232 of record NC_083099.1, read on the forward strand.
TGCCTTGCCTGCAAGCACAGAGAGGGGAAATGCCTGAGAATTTAGTTCTCCCTGAGAACAGCTCTTAGCCAGTGGCTGATATGTGGGTGAATATAAATACTCCATCCCTTAATCAGGACGACTCTTCCGTGAGACTTCATGGAACACAAAGTGCCTTTGAGTTATTGAATTTAAGTTACACTCTGTGGAGCTTTTGTTGCTACCACACACTTTCTTCCCCTCCTTCTTTTTCTGGATCCACATCGTCACTTGTGTCCTAGAAATATGTCAAAAATATTGCTTTCTGAAAATTCCTCATCTCCTTATTTGATTCTGGGGAATCCAACCCTATGTCAGTAATCTTACTAGAATTGGTTCTAGGAAGCTGACTCTCAGGATGAGATTCTGGAATTGGATCACTCAATGGCCAGATGGCAACAGACATCCTGTTGTTTGTGGTAAGTGAAGGGGTGATAACCTCTGGCCTGCTGTGGCATTACATTTGTTGATACTTTTACCTGCTGTGAATTGGGAAGGGATGCAAGTGAAAGGGGATTCACTGAATTATACAAAATCTAAAGAACTGGATAGTTATGATAGTTATAAGAAATATGGATGAATAAAAAACAATGTCCTACTGTATAACACAGAGAACTATATTCAGTATCCTATGATAAACCATAATGGAAAGGAATACTTTAAAAAGAATGTGTATATATATATATACACATTGTGTGTATATATATATACACAATGTGTATATATATATATACACAATGTGTATATATATATATACACTTTACAGCAGAAATTAACACAACATTGTAAATCAACTATACTTAAGTAAAAAAATACTAAAACGGAAACAAAGAAAGATGGAGCTGTTTAGTTGCTGCTAATTGATGTACTGGAGAGAGAAAATACTAAGCCTTGGTTGGCCAATTATCACTTCATGGGGGAGGAAGAGATCAAGAATTCTATTTTATAGATGTTTAGTTTTATCCAAGGAAGATTTCAAGGAGAGGTTTATGTGACTGTAGATGAGGTCAAAGCTAGAGATATAAATTTTCAAATCATTGCTATACACATGGTTGATATAATTTATATTAATCAGAGTTCTTAGTACCAAACAGCAAAAACTCAAAACCATTTCAAGAAAAGAATATTGAATGGATGTTGGGTAACTCACAGAATTGCCAGAGCGGCTAAGAATGAGGCTCAGGAAATTGTCATGAACAAAGGAATCCGGAAGCTAGCCAGAACTGCACAGACAACGATAAAGCCACAGATCCTGTCCAGAGAGGACACTGCTACCACCACCACTGTACAGTTTGGTTTCTCAGATTATACAGCCTCCACTTCTAGCTCTGATTCCTGGATGCCACTGTAGGCACCACTGCTACTGGTGCCCTGGAAAATGGATGTAGCTGCAGCTGGCATTGGAGCAGATTTCCTGTCATCTCTGTTTCTGCATCTCACAAGCCCCAAAGTTGAAGAGTGGTGGATTCTTCTGATTGGACAAGCCTTGGCCATGTGCCCGTGGGTCATGCACCAGCCACCAGTACGGTATGTGCCTTCTGAAACTTAGGAGTATTTTGGACATTCAACCATGTTATTGCGTGTATCATGAAGCTCCTTCCTTTCTATTGCTGAGTAGTATTCCATTGTACTGGTATGAAAAATTTGTTTATATTTTAAAATATCCTTGTCTTCATCAAGTTCTCAAATAGTTTTTTTTCTATGTTTTCTTTTGGAAGCTTTATAACATTAGCTTTTAGGTTTATGATCCATTTTGAGAAAATTGTCTATATGGTATGAAATAAGTGTTTTTTTTTCCTCCAGTGAAAATTAATTAAAAAATCATCATGCTTTCCTTGTGACACAGTGGTTGAGAGTCCGCCTGCTGATGCAGGGGACACGGGTTCATGTGCCGGTCCGGGAAGATCCCACATGCCGCGGAGCGGCTAGGCCCGTGAGCCATGGCTGCTGAGCCTGCGCGTCCGGAGCCTGTGCTCTACAACGGGAGAGACCACAACAGTGAGAGGCCTGCATACCGCCAAAACAAAAATAAAAACAAAAACAAAACCATCAAAAATATAATAAAATGCATTATTTATTTCTGATTAAATAAAACATGTTCATTGAAAAGAATTTGGAATACGGAGAAAGACAGAATCATGAAAACTAAAGTCATTCATTATTCAACTACCTAGAAATAAAACTATTAACATTTTTGGAAAAAGAATAATAAAATAAGTGTTGAAGTTCATTTTATTCCCATATATATATTCAGTTTTTTGACCATAATTAGTTGAAAAATTCCTTTCTACATTGTTTTTCCTTAGCACATACTGAAAATCAAATGACTGTATACATGTGGATATATTTTTAAGATTTCTATTATATTTCATTGAGCAACATGTTTATACACTTGAAAACACCACCCTGTCTGATTACCAAAGCTTTGTAATAATCTTGAACTCAGTACAATTTCTCCAGCTTTGTTGTTTTCAAATAATTTTTGTTGGCTATTATGATCCTTTGAAATTTCAACCAGATTTTGAATCAGTTTGTTAATTTTTATTTAAAAAAGATCCCTGTTGAAATTTTGATTGGAATTATCAATAGATTGATTTGGGAGAACTGATATTTTAATTTGTCTTCTAATCCATGAGCATGGTATATCTCTCCATTTATTTTTCTTAATTTCTTTTAATAATGTTTTATAATTTTCACTATAGAAATCTTACATGCCTATATTTATACCCATATCTAAGTATTTTATGTTTTTATGCTACTGGAAATGGTACTTAAACATTTTATTATTCCATTATTTGTCACTAGTATATAGAATTATAATTGATTTTATAATATTAGTTTATAAATATTGATCTTTAATACTGTACCCTGTCACCTTATATTATTGTAAACTTATCAGGATGTTCTAGGTAGATTTTTTTGGGTAGATTGTTCTTTTTTAATGTGTGCTATCGTATTGTCTTCAAGTAAAGACAGTTTCCTTTGCTAAGAGCATTTATCATGAATAGGTGTTGAATATTGTCAAATGCTTCTTTTTGCTTGTTTATTGAGATAATATATTGTTTCCCCCTTTTTCTGTTAGTATGGTGAATAACCTTGATTGCTACTGAATTATTGTTATATTTTTTGGGGGGTGTGTGTGCATATATCTTCTCATTTTTGTTTTTTTCTTTGGATAAATACCCAGAAGTGGAATTGCTGGATCATATGGGAGTTCTATTTTAATTTTTTGAGGAACTGTTTCCATAGTGGCTGCACCAATTTACATTCCCAGCAACAGTGCGCAAGAGATCCCTTTTCTCCACATCCTTGCCAATGCTTTGTTTACCATAAAGTCTGCTTCGCCTGATATTGATGTAGTTATACCAGCATTCTTTTGGTTGATATAAAAGTTAGTGTATCTTTTTCTTTCCCTTTACTTTCTGTGCTTATATTTTATGTATATCTGTTATATAGGTATGTATCTGGGTTTTGTTTTTTATTGAGTCTGACAAATTGTCTTTCCGCAGGATAATTTAGTTCTTTTAAATTGATGAAGATTGGTAATATGTCGATTTTTAAATTTTTTTTAAAATTTTATTTATTTTTTTATACAGCAGGTTCTTATTAGTTATCCATTTTATACATATTAGTGTATAGATGTCAATCCCAATCTCCCAATTTATCACACCAGCACCTCCCTGCACCAGTTTCCCCCCTTGGTGTCCATACATTTGTTCTCTACATCTGTGTCTACTGAATTATTAACCAAACTTGCATTCTTGTGATAAATCCCAATTGGTCATTCTGTGTTAATTTTTAATTGTTTTATTAGATTTGCTAATCTTTGGCATGGATTTTTGTGTTTATATTTATAAAGAACATTGGTAGTTTTCTTATAATATCTCTGTTTTTGGAATCTGAGCAAAACTGGCACCATAAATAAGTTGGGAATTGTCCTCTCCTCTTGTCATTTCTGGGTTTATGTAAAATTATTATTTTCTTCCTACAATGTTCAGTAGAATTCACCAGTGAAGACGTTTGAGCCAAACAATTTTTTTTTTGGATGCTTCTCCTTTTCACTGGTTTTCAATAATGTGATTAAGACACGCCTTCTTTTGGTTTTCTTTGTCTTTATCCAATTTTTTGAATTTCCTAGATCTGTGGATTTATAGAGGTATTAGCCAAAGAGTGCAAAGTTTCAGTTACGCAAGGTAAGTCCTAGAAATCTGCTGTACAGTATAGTGCCTGAAGTTAATAATACAGTACTGTATATTTAAAAATTAGCTAAGATGGTAAATCTTATTTTGTGTTCTTATCACAAAAATAATAAGAATAAATAAAGAGGAACGTTTCGGGGGTGATAGGTATGTTTATGACATAGATTGTGGTGACAATTTCATGGGTATATACTTATCTCCAAACTCATCAGGTTGTATACATTAAATATTGTTGGTCAATCTTACCTCTATAAAGTGGTTTTAAAGACATTTTGAAGAAATTTTGGCCATTCTTTTTTTTTTTCTTTTAATCTTCCTTTTCCTCCTCTTTTCTGGAAGTCCAATTGTTCTGCAAGTAACTGAGGTTCTGTTTATTTAATTCTCAATTTTTCCCCTCAGTACTTCAGTTTCCATTTCTATTGTTCTGTCTTCAAGTTTATTAATCCTTTTTGTCTTGTCTCTAATCTGCTATTAAGTCCTTCCTGTTAAATTTTCCTCTCAGATATTATGTTTGTGAGCCCTATAAATTACATTTTTTAATCTGTCATTTCTCTTCTCATTAGGTTCTTATTTTCATTTAAATCCTTAAGAATATTTATAACCTTGTTTTAATGTATTTGTCTACTAGCTGCATCGTCTCTGTCATTTCTCAGTTAATTAATAAGCAATAGTCCTCCTGATTATCAGCTATGTTTCCCTGCTTCTTTTCATGTTCAGTAACTTTTTATATGACTATAGACATTGTAAATATTATGCTGATATGTATATGGAATTTTCTGTCTTCATTTAAAGAATATTGAAGTATATTTTAGCAGGAAATTTAGTTGCTTATGGATTATTTTGAACTTACCTTTTAGCTTTTCTTAGAGTGACACAGAGTAGCCCTGCAATGAAGACTTCTTCTGGGGTCTCTGTTGAATGCCTCAGGGGTTCAACAAGGTTTCTTCCATTTGGGTAGTCAATACAAAATAGTCCCTCAGCCCTGAGTGAGCTTTTGATTTATTCAGTTAACAGCTCCCTTGTAGTTTATTATTTTTGCCCAGTTTCATAGGCATTATACCCTATGCATTTCTTAGTTTTACCCTTCACGTATTGCTTAGTATTCAGCCAAATTATCAAGAGGCCCATGCAGATTCCTGGAGCTATTTCTTTGGGAGCTTTCTCATCTTTTGTACTCTGCCCTGCATATCCAGCTTTCTCAGCCTCTTCGAACTTTAGTCTCTGCCCCAACAATTCAGCAGGACTGCCATGCTTTGCTTGGACTCCTTTTCCTTGCTTTGAAATTTAAAAAATGCTTTCAGGAAGAAAGTTGCAGTGATCATATAATTCACCTCATTTTTTTCTTTTCTCTCAGGTAACACAGTCCTGGACTGCCAGTTGTCCAATGTCTAAAAACAGTAGTTTTGCGTATTTTGTCAGTTTTTATCATTGTTTATAATGAGAAGGCAAGTCCAGCTCCTGTGACTGTGTCACAGGCAGAAGTGGCAGTCCTTTGTTAAAATTTTAATCTATTTTGAAATTTAAACCTGTGTTGAAACAATAATTTGGGGTAGTTTATTTCCAAAACCCACAGGCTCCTCATATATGCTGGTCTTAAGTGGAATTAGTAACAGAAGCTTTTATTTAGGGAATCATTAGATAGCTCTGACTGTCAGTATCACAGTATGGCCTCAATTTTGAGGATAAATAAAGGAGAATAAAACCTTTTAGCAAACAAATTTCCAAAAGCAGCCTCAAAACAGCTAAATGTGTTCTGTTTATTTCAGTTTTTCATTTATAGTTTTAAGAGTAAAATTCATGTTCTTTAGAATGAGTTAGTACTGCTGGAAGTTTTTCATGCCTCTATCTTATTTTATATACTAGAATAATATTCTCGCATCAGATTCCAACACAAATAAAAAGGCACGAAAAAATGAGAACATCAGCAAAATAATCCTGTATTGCATCTAAACTTCTTTCCTCTGTCCATGAATATTTTGCCATGCAGGTAAATAACACAAAAGGAACAACTAAACATTAGTGCCTCTTTCCTGGAATATAATGTATAAAGATGAGTTTCCTGGCATATAATGTGTAAAGATGAGTTTCAGTGTTACACTTTGGAAGCTTTAAATAGTGTTCTATCCCCAAACAAAACTTTAAAGAGTTCCCTTGTGGTTCAAAGTGATGTCTAATCAATGCTTCTAACATTTGTCACAGTCTCATTTTGATTTCTTTACCTGCTTTCACTCCTTATGTCCTATCTGTTCTTGCTCCAAATCAGACCAGCACATCACAAAGACAGCACAGGGCTTTGTGGCTGGAAAATTCCAGGTTTCCTAGTGAGGACCCGAAGTCCTATGTACTTGGCGAGTCCCTGAAACTCAAAGCAGTGTTAATTTTGGTCAATGTCTGTGGTGGAGAGGAAGCCAATAGCGAGGTTGGACAATGGTACCATGCTTGCCATAGAAGAGCATGCTGAAGTGACATGGAAATGTGAAGTGTTGTGAGGACATGAATAAGGACCTGATCCCTTTGAATCAATAGATGAAAGGATGTTGTTAACAGCACTGGCAGGTCATTTTACTTCTAGTCATGAATTATTGATCTCTTCCTATAAAAATGCAACAGGACAGGTGACCACAAATTTTCTAAGTAGTTTTGGCATCATCAGCTTCTGGTCACCTCTCTGTGTATGTGTTTTCTTCCACAGGTGAATAAGCTAACTCCAGCTGGTTCTTAGCTCTTATTTGACTTCATGCAATCCAACCACTGTCTCCAACATAATATTTAGTTTGACTTCTCATTTCCTAGGTCCATAGTACACATCATAGATTCTTGTGTGATTTCAATATATTTTTATTCAATTAAGCAAGCATTGAATCAACACTCAACTTGGGTCAGTAGGACAAAAGATGATGCAGTATTTGAAAGCGTTTACAAAATATACACGGTACTATTTTATGTGTAAAGAATTTTATGTGTAAAGAATTATCATTTTACTATCATTTACCAATTTACTAAATAAATTATCATTTATGTAGTAACTTAGGTTTTAGAAGTATCTTGAGGTACTTAGAACATGGTAGGCATTAGCATTATCTAGGATCAGGATGTAATATTCTGATCATCTTCTCAAGTCTTCTTACATCTTTGGTCAACATTCAGGGAAGTTAACAATAAATGATTATAGGTTGAGCCAAGATGTAAAATTGTGGTTTAAAGGATGGAGATGTGACCATTTTCAAGGCATTTTTACTTGGAAGTCATTATTTTTCTGTCTGGCTGCTTTTTTTTCCTTCTAATTTTCCTATTGCTACTAAGTTACTTACCTTAGTTCAGAGTAATGCTGTCAACTGATAAAAAATGCACAACGTGAGAGTTGCGAGTTAAATTTTATTTGGGGCAAAATGAGGACTCTAGCCCAGGAGACAGCATCTCAGTTAGCTCTGAGAAACTGCTCCAAAGAGGTAGGGGGGGAAGGTCAGTATATATGTGATTTTGGTGAAGGGGGAGTATATGTAATTGAGCACATTTTTTTGTGGAAGGTTTCTGCTAGTCTCGGGAAGGTTACTGCTAGTTAAGAGGAGTGTACATCACCATGAAGGATGTTAGTGCTTTTCTAAATATGAGGAGATGCAAGAATTGGGCTCATAAAATCTTCTCCTGAAAATATCTAACTATCTGAAGACCTGTTCTGCCAGTTTCTCCCAGAGCGCAGAGTGCCTCATTTCTGCTCTCCACCTGAACTCCTTTCAGGGGGTGTTGAAGGTCAGCAGCTGCAGCAGCACATGATTTAATCCTTGTAGAGATAGATGGCAAGTGCCAATTTGTAGTTGACAGTACTTTCGTACTTTTTGCAAAGGTAATAAGAAAGATACAGAGACATTAAATTTAAAAAAAAATGAAAGGGCATGGTGTGGGAACAAAAACTAAAAAGGTGAGCACAATTGGGGCCTGGGGACTTTGTGGAAGAAAGGAAGTCTAGGCCCCATTTTGTTTAATGTTTTGAGTAAAGCTTTATCATTGTGTACTTCTTAATTCGTCTGGATAAGTCTAGTTAGTACTCGAATTCAGTTCATTGTAATCTCATTTTCGTTTTGTGACTTTTAACACTTACATTAACAATAGATTTATCAATGTGTTGGTGTCATTTGTGGACACCAATTTTATGGAATGATTTACATGGACGTAAATTTGGCTTTAACTTCTAAAGTCTTTAATTCTCTCAGATACACACATATTCACATTCAATTTAGGGAAAACTATATTTTTTAAAGTTTTGTCACCGGAGGTCACAAGAGTTAAGCAATCATTCTTTCCCAACTTTTCCTTCTCATATTCTTTCTGTTTTACTCAGTGTGCCTCTGTCTCTCTTTAGTTTTACTCACGAGTTGATTTTGTGGGTATATTCAGTTTGCCGTTCATGAAATGTGACTGGAAGTGAAGTTCCATTAGAAGTTTAACACAAACATGACTGGTTTATTTCAGTGTAAGCCCATCAACGAAAGGTGGAAAAAGTTCCAAAAAATTCTGTTTGCTGGAAAATTTGCTAATAAGCTTTTCGTTACTCGAAGGCTTGCTCACAATGTGGGATTTGGGGGTGGGAGCCTGGGTGGAAAGAAGACAAAATATAATAAACACAACAGAAACTCACTGGCATCAAACTGATTGGAGTGCATTGGGAAAACAGCTTATGAGAGAACTATGAAAACAGGCTTTGTACTTTGTAAAGTGGAGCGTTTCAGAGATGCCGATTATAAAGATTGGGACTAATAGCAGTGCCCCAAAGTGAGGTTTCTGTTTCAGGCCTGTGTACGCACATTTTATTCTTCATTCATAAAGAAATCTTAGTTTGCAAACAGGATGTATACCAGACCCCTCAAGGATCTAAGAATTTCGTCTACATAGAGAATTAATGTAAACACATGCCGTTCTTTTAGAGTGAGAAAAAGTTAAGCTAAAATGAAACAAATGGCATTTAGCTTATCTGACGTTTTACAATTAAAAGGAAAAAAATGTATGAATGGAGAATCAGATTTTTTATTAAAAACATATTTTAGAATGTTTTCTTTTGGGGGATTTATTTGCGTCCATTGGTTGACTCCACTGTGAATTTAAATAAGTTTTTGGTGCGTTCTTGGTTTATTTGACTTTTGATTTTAAAAGGCAAGGGATAAATTTCAGTCTCTAAATTTGGAAGAATGTCTTTGGAGTGAGGTCCTTCCAGTTTCCTGGAGGAAGTGGCAATTAACTTGGCCCTTAGGGAAAGGGCACAATTTCAATAACAAAAGGATGGGGTAGAGTCGTTCCAGACAGAGGGGATGGTATCTTTGAATGCAAGGATATGGGTAAAGGGCCAAATCATTTTAGATGAGTGAGGTGGCCTTATGGTGCAGGACAAAGGCAAAGGGGGAGAAAAAGTGTGAAAATTAGGCTTATGCATGGCCTGGAATGCCAGGACTAAGTTTTATTTGGATAATTGGCACTTAGTAGACATGGACAGTTTTAAGTATATCGCTCCATGAAGAGAAAGTGGGTAAGCTAGAAAGGAGAAATGAAGAAAGATCAAAAGTTTATGAAGCTATTCCTCTGTGCTATATATTATATAGGAATGTCAAGTTTTCCATTATGCAAAAAAGGGAAACTAGGGCTCAGGGATGTTGGAAACTTACTGAGATTTGTAGGTTGAGCATTTGGAGCCAGTGTTGTTGAAAGAACAGAGCCTAAGGTTCATCAGTGACAAGATGCAAGAGATGCTTCAGATCCTGTGATCTGGCATAAGGCATAGAGAAGGGGGCAGGGATACTAGTTGGGAGCCTTTAGCCTGAAACTAAGTAGATATCATACATTAAATCTAATGGTACAGAATGGAAGGCAGACACAAGAATTCTAGTTGTATTCTATTTTTTCTGATTATCAAAGTTAATAGGATTTTAGGGTTAGCACTCTAGACATGCTTAATAATATACCTCATCTTAACTTCCCATGAAAATGCCCATAATGATACCCAGAGTGGCAGTAACACTATAAATTAAACACAAGAAGAGAACAAGGGCAGAATTTTCTCTAATTGCATCTCTGGCATCTCTGGTGTAGTGGATTTGAAAAGCTTGGTCTTAGGCTCTGTATGCTAGGTTCCAATCTCTGAACTCGGACAAGAAAGAAGCCACCAGAGCAAGTAGGTGCATTAACTTCTGAATTGTAAGTGTACTCAGATCCAAACTAATTCAATCCAGAGCCCAGTTCTTTTCTCACTTCTTCTATATGTATCTGTTTCTCTCTTGACATTCATTCAGAGATTACTAGTCTCAGCACACAAGAGGCCAGGAAGTAGAGGAAGCTAGAGGCAGGCAGAGATGAGAAGTGGAGCACCCTGAAGATTGGAGAAGGGTTGTGAACTGCATCTGATTCTCACATGGTCATAGCAACCTACTCTTAGTGCTGAAGAAGATGCAAACTCACCAGGTGCCCACCAGATAAATCCCTGCCATATGCCACAAGATGAGCAAGGCATGTTGTTCTTTTTCTTGGCTTTTAGGTTCAGAGACAAACTCCCGAAATTCAAATGGTTTATGGAAAGGGCTGGTGCTGGTTGTCCTCTTCCTTGCCAAAATCATGTATGGATAGTCGTCAAACATGAGTATCTAAAAACAAAACTAACCAGAGCATGCAGCCTATGATAAGAAGATACAGAATTAGGACTGAGAACACTGCCACAAAGATGTGCAGAAATACTTTATTTCCCTGGATGCGTGATAAATCTCCTGAGGAGATTTAAAAAAAAATACCAATACCTGGACCTCAGTCTCAGAGCTTCTGATTTAATTGGTGTGGAGCGAGGCCTGAGCATTGGTATTTTAAAAAGTGCTTCCAGGTGACTGTAGCAGCTGAGATTGAGAACCACCAAGTTAGAGCAAGAACGTCTCTCCACAAATAATTTCCTTTCACTTAGTCTTGGTCTCCTTATCTGGTAGAAGAGAAATCTTCAATAAGGCAATGAATCATTGTGTTTCTCCTTCCTTCTTGGAAATGCTGTTACTTTCCTGTAATGTTTATATTGTAAAATCCTCCAAGGAAATACATATCCTTGTGACAGCCAAACAGCAAATGAGATAAACCAAAGTTGCTTCTAATTGACGATTATTTCTTTGTGTCTTTTTTACTTTAGAATGTATTGTCATTTCAAGATTGGTTGAGTTCAGACTGATACAAAGCATTACTAATAAGGACAAGGACTTTGAACTGGGTCCAGTATACAGGGAAGCCTATTGGACTTTGCTTATAGCCACAGATCCCAACAGCTACCTGAAGACCTGGCATTACCACCAAAAAGAGAAGTGAGAGTGTAAGCCTGGACCACTTTCTCCTAAACTCCCTGGCCCTCAGGTGCTTCATCTATATGATGAAGAGGGTGGATGATATGATTTAAAGTTCCCTTAATCCTCTAAACTGTACATTATATTATTATTCCTATTATTCGATATCAGATTTCATTAGCATTGAGGACAATAAATAAAACAAAAAACATATTTTACTAACTTTTTAGCAGTTATTTTAGATGTCATGGAGATTCCATCTCAGAACCAGGTCTCTGATGAGGTGAGTGAAGAATTTGTCAGCAACCCAAAATTTAAGGAGGGGGTGGGGTGTCATAAAAGATTCGATAATCAAGAAAAAGAATATCTAGTATTACATTAAAAAAATCAGAATGAATGCAAAAAACCTATGAGAACAAAGCATCGACAATCTACATAAAGCCATTGCATTTAAAAATTTAGATTTAGTATTATAAATGAATATCTATAGTGTTTGTCCAAACTAATATTCAAATATACACTCATGCAGTCATTCAGACAATAAGCTGGCAGTGATTGCAAATATAAGGATTTGAAAACATGGGTTTTTGCCTTCAAAGGACTTATAATTCAATGTGGGGTTGTAAAATCAGTGAGGTAGGGAAAGAAGCAAAAATAGAAGAGTATAATAATATAGGGACCCAAATGTGGGCATTTAGAAGACATGGCAGCTGATTTTGACTGGGAGTGTGTGTGTGTGTGCACGCTTGTGTGTGTATGTGTGTGTGTGTGTAGTATATCTGTACAGTCTTCATGAAAAATACGACTTTTAACTGCAAAGGGTTTTGTTGGGAGGCATGATGGAAAAGCAACCAGGCTGAAAGAACAACGTGGCAAAAGGACAGACACTTGGGCACACAAAGAAAATTCAAGAAAAAAGGCAGGTTTTGTGGCAGAATTATAGGTGCGTATGATCAGATATGATAGTTGGACGTGTGGCTGGAAAAGTTGGTTGGATTTGGAATGCTATGAGTAGCCATCATCTGCTGGATCCCAGAGTCAGGCCCTCTAGGGTGAAGAACTGAGCTGTAAATACTCTTCAAAGTGCGGAATCCCCACAAATGAGAACCCACTGTGTTACTAAATGCAACAGTGTTTTGGAGGTTTGTAGCTCTGACCTAGTAAATTTAGCCAAGAAGATTTAGTTAGACAGCCAGGAAAAACATGCTGCCTCCAGAATTTAGCTTTGAACTGACAAAAAGGAATTATTCACTCTCCGATCTCTGTCACGTGCACAGGGAGTCAGAACCAAGGTAACACATTTTTATTTTTTTTATTTTTTTTAAAATTTAATTTTATTTATTTTTTATACAGCAGGTTCTTATTAATTATCTATTTTATACATATTAGTGTATATATGTCAATCCCAATCTCCCAATTCATCCCACCCCCCACCCACTTCTCCCCTTGGTGTCCATACGTTTGTTCTCTACATCTCTGTCTCTATTCCTGCCTTGCAAACCGGTTCATCTGTACCATTTTTCTAGATTCCACATATATGCATTAATATATGATATTTGTTTCTCTCTTTCTGACTTACTTCAGAGATGGTCCTCAGTTTTGATGGCTTGTGTGTGTTAACATACCAGTCATAGCGTATCACGTTTTGCCTTGAGCCAAGACTGACTCTTATGATTGAAAATCATTTCTGTGTGAGAAAAACAAAGCACATCAAAGTGCAATCATTTTTAAAATTGTACACTTGCTTCTAAAGATGGAGTGTCTTTGGCCTTGACTTGAAAGCTGTGGTGTTGAGTCTTTTAGGAGGTGGAAGGTAATGACTTGGAACAGCAGAAATAAACAAGAACCTCAGGAATCCTTCTGGTTTGGCAGGATGGGACCCAGTGGCAAGTACACTGTATATATCTAAAAATGAATAATAACTTCATGAAAATGTAAGAAGAATTTCATAGTGTGTCCTCCCCTAATCTTACCTGCTCTTAACAACGTTTGTGAACTTCCCTCTCTCTCTCTCATTCTTCCTAATCTCTCAGATATTGTGCGTTATGGCTCATTTTTGGTTTTGACCATATTTCTAGCTATTGTGATATTGGTGATTTCCTTTCTAAGTTAGGAAATTGTGGTTGAAAAAAAGAAATAAAATTTTTTAAAAGAACTTTTTTAAATTTAATTTTTATTTTATATTGGAGTAGAGTTGATTTACAATATTGTGTTAGTTTCAGGTGTACAGCAAAGTGATTCAGTTATACATATACATATATCCATTTTTTCAGATTCTATTCCCATACAGGTTATTACAGAATATTGAGTAGAGTTCCCTGTGCTATACAGAAGGTCCTTGTTGATTATCTATTTTATATATAGTAGTGTGTATATGTTAATTCCAAACTCCTAATGGACACTTCCCCCCTCACCTATCCCCTTTGGTAACCGTAAGTTTGTTTTTGAAGTCTGTGGGTCTGTTTCTGTTTTTTAAATAAGTTGATTTGCATCTTTTTTTTTAGATTCCACAGATAAGCGGTATCATATGATATTTGTCTTTCTCTGTCCAACTTAGTTCACTTAGTATGATTTAAAAAAAATGTTTTTTTCCCTCTGTGGTCAATTAGAATATCATTTGGGCTATTTTGAATGCCCGAGTTTGAGAATGTGTATTTTGGCATGAATCTTCATATATAAGCCTTTATCTAACTCTTATTCTTAAACAAAAAACCAATATCTATAGCTAGTGACTCATGGAAAACTGAATTTGGATTGTCTGTTGTACTACCATGTTTTTGCATTTCCTAGAGTTTTTGTATTTCTAAAATTCCCTAGAAATTAAAACATGCTCATTTACAGCAGTTACTGTTTAAATATATATGTTATTTGCACCTAAAATAAAACATTGTTTAAAAATGCCCTTGAAGGAACAAAACTTTCATTCTTCTCAATTCTTTTCACTTGGCTATATGGGAAACATTCCACTTAGCTCATTCAGAAAATGTGCAAACCTGGCTTTGGGCACAATACTCATTTTCTAAAATGGATGGACCAGGGCTAGGTTCCTCACATTTCTTACAATCGGTTGCATGTGGCTGGAAGTCAGACTAAGGGTGATTTATAGTAATTGCCTGTCATGAGTCTACGCCATGCTTACCTGCATAATCCACCAATTGTCCCGCAAATGCCCAGAGCTCATAACCTACCTAAGGTTATTTGGTTCTTTTATGAAGAAACACACACAAAATGCCAATGTTCCAAAATGAAGCACTGGCTCCCAGCTGCTGCTGCTCCAGCTTTCATAGCACTAGGGAGAAAAGAGCCACAGACATGTTGACTCACATCTAGTTAGAAAGTAAGAAGTAGTTTCTTGAGAATATGTATCCCACAGGCAAAGCAAGGTGGGAGTCATCTACTATGGTGGTATCTCTCAACCTCAACACCATTGACATTTTGGATGGGATAATTCCTTGTTATGGGGGGGTTGGTCTGTACTTTGAAGCATCTCTTGATTCTACCCATTAGATGCCAGTAACATCTTGGCCCCTGCACTGTGACAATCAACAATATCCCCAAGCATTGTCAAATATCCCCCTGGAGGAAGGGGTGGATTTCCCCGTAATAAGAACTACTGTACTAGGGAAAAGTAAAACTAGGCTTTTATAACTGGCCAACATTGTGTAATGAAGTATACAGTAGTCTATAGGATGAAAGGGAATAAATAATAAGATAATATTTATTGAACATACTTACAAGTTTTATATATATATATATAAAATACATATACATATTTATATATCCCCAAAGCATACACCGACAGTTCTGGAAAACGTCATTGGGGGAGGGTAATGATAAAAATAAACCTCTACAGTTATGGTACTTCTAGAGCACCTGTGTTTGGAAGAAAAATTAGAGTGTGAGATTGGTAGAAACTTTTGCCTACATTGGTCTTTACTTTGACCAATTCATTGGTTTTAATTCTATTCTTCTTGTTATGTAAAATAATTATAATTTTTCTTCCCCATGATAGCCCATCAACTATTTGAAAACATATACTATTTTGTTCTAAAGTCCCTTTCCAACTTTTTTCTAACTATACAAAATAGGACATAGTTTTTTGTGTTTTTTTTAAAATAAATAAATTTATTTATTTATTTATTTTTGGCTGTGTTGGGTCTTCGTTTCTGTGAGAGGGCTTTCTCTAGTTGCGGCGAGTGGGGGCCACTCTTCATTGTGGTGTGTGGGCCTCTCACTATGGCGGCCTCTCTTGTTGTGGAGCACAGGCTCCAGATGCGCAGGCTCAGTCATTGTGGCTCACGGGCCCAGTTGCTCCGCGGCATGTGGGATCTTCCCAGACCAGGGCTCAAACCCGTGTCCCCTGCATTGGCAGGCAGATTCTCAACCACTGCGCCACCAGGAAAGCCCTAGGACATAGTTTTAAGTTCCTTCAGTTTTCCAACTTCTTTCTCCTAAAGGAGCTTCAGTCTGTTTATATTATTTTTAAATTAGTATTCCCAGGATTGAAATGGGAACTTGAGTCAATGAGAAATGCTTTTGTCTCAACAAACAGAAAATTCAGTAAGGATTTAAACCTTCAAAAAAATGTTCTCACAAAACAAGTATTCCAAAGATGGTTGATTGTTGGCTTTGGTTCAGCTTCTCAATGACCTAGTCTTGTCTGCCCTACAATTGTTAACATAGAGCAAGGAGGGAGGGTGGCATATGTTAACATTAACAGTGTCTGCAACATGCAGAATAGGAGGACAATCATTGTATGTAACTGTATTAACACACTTCAAGAGTCTTAATTGCTCTTCCGCAACTATATTACACGATTGACACTGTATTTAACTGTATCAGAGAAACTGTGACACTGCAATACAATTTCTTTGTCACCTATATGCACCTTGGCTTTAGGTCCTTGAGGAATTGTGAATTATTTACTATTGCACCCTGATATCATTACAAGCTATATTATTTAAGTGATCAGTAAATATTTTTTAAAACTTATCAGTGTATACCAAATATATTCTAATCTTAACAGCAAAATTTTCACTCGCAAAAAGTTGTTTATTAGAACATTTCTATTTATGACATATTTATTTTTCTTTCTGTTGCATTGGATTTCTTGTTTAGCTTCAAAGGTCCATGAATTCTCTAGAAATTGTACATAATATTTTGTGTGCACAAACCATAATTTTAATCAGGGTCTTAAAGTGGTATTTGTCTCAAGAAATTTAAACTTCTTATACAATATAGGTTAAAAAAAAAGATGAAGATCAAAAGAAAATTACTCTGAGAGAAGAATTATTTTCAGGAAAATAGAACAACCAGAAAGGGCCTATTTTGGAGAGATCTCTGTCTTCCTATGACCCCAAAGTAAAAAAAAAAAAAAAAAAAAAAAAATTGCATCTGCAATGGTAGTCATAGATTTCATGTCAAACTCTATCTCCGGGCTCACATACTGGAGTCTTGTCTATGTCAAAATCCAAAGAAGGTTTAGGACTCTATCTCTTCTGGATTATAAGAATAAAAATAGTGGGCTCCAGAAATATTCCACCAATATTGAAACAGTTTTGTTCTTTCATTAGGAGAAAGATGCAACATACAAGCTGTGCTTTCTATAAACTCCTGACCCCTTTTCAGCAGTAGATGCCTTTTAAAGTCTGTGTTGATGGGTTCATATTGATTCATCCATAGTCTCTGACTAGCCTTCTGTAGGACCAATGGCAGAGGAACTGATAGGATTAGGAGTGAGGTCTATCACTTTAAAGGAACTAGAACTTGATGGTGGCTGCATTAAATAGAGCCAAATTAAGGTGTTATACACATTTCCTAAACAGCACATTTCCTAAGTCTTCATCCTCCTAATTAGAAGGACTTTACTTCCTTATGAAATGACCTGCAGATGATTGAACAATTTATTATTCTATTGTATACATCTGGCTTAATATATTTTAGAAACTATTTATTTATTCAATTCCACATGTACAACTGATATTCAAAACTTTCTTTGAAATATTAAATTTGAGACCTCCTTAAGTCAGACACTCGTGGTCCACAGAATGACAACTTTTTAGACACATTGAAATGTTTTTTCAGGGAAAAGCAAGCAGAGTGGGAAAACAGCAATAACAAAAACAAAGCAGAACAAAACAAAACAAAACAATAAAAATCAATTCATCTTCCCCAACCAACCAGAAAGATTCCCCAGAGTTAGGGCTGGTACACCAAGTTAATTACAAGACTGTGTGACTTATTGTCTGTAAGTCACTGATTTTGTACTCAAATGAATATAAAGGGTAATGATTTCCACTTAATTGTTAACTATTATGCCTTTATAATTCTAAACATTGTTGCTTCTGAAATGAAAACTTCCATATATTTGTGTGTATAAATGACATGGTTGCACAGAAGAATTAACTTTAAAAGGTTGATAAGTACAAAGAACAGCATATTGTATAATCTTTCAACTTCGGATGAATCAAGGAAGGATCTATGAATGTTGCTGAATCTCGCATTGTGAAAATTTTAATTAGTTGTGTTAAAAAAGAATGTTCTGGGACTTCAAAGTCTTTGCCTTAAGAAACCTTGTAGATTCCACCTGGTTCTCTGTAAACACCTACTCTTGGACCCCTGAGCCATCTCGTAAGAAGACTGACCACAACCTGCTGAAAAGACCATGGGGAAAGGCCTGAGACTACAAAAAAAGGAGGGTCCCAGCTGAGCCTGACCTTCTCATTGTCCTTGCCAAGATACCAGGCATGTGAATGAACCTATCTTGGACCCTCCAGTCCAGTCCAGCTACCAGATGAATCTCATCACATGACCCCAGTTGAGGTGTATCTCCCAACTGAGCCCTGAGTCACAAGATCATGAGGTTCAAAAAACTGTTGTCTTAAACCACAAAATTTGGGGATGGTTTGTTAATAGCAATACAAAATCAGAACATCCTTATTAAAATTTTAACTTATTTGATCAAAACCTTTATTTATTTATTGCCAACAAAAGATTTCTTAGCTGCATTTTGGAAAACATTTTTCCAGGCAATAGATTTCTTTATTCCATGAACTCCTATCCCGTTTGCCCCTGTTTTTAACCTGTTTTTGCTTGTTCTTATCACTGTGGCTACAGGTTCTCATTTCCCAGCAAGCTTTTAGCTAATCCTGTCCTTGAGTCAGGGTGTATATATGGATCACTGTCCAGCAGCCCAAGTGACTCCATATCAAAGTTAGTTTAGATGAGGGTCTGACCTCAAGCCTTTGTGCCCGTTCTAGCAGGTTGGATTCTGTGTTTTTCTTGTGTTCCCCTTTCTCATAATGTAGTCCCAAGAACTGGTTCTTAACCTTGTTCATTCTGATTAAGGGTCTAAACTGGTAGACTTTCTAATACTCCACTCTAGATTGGGATCTTTCCTTGTTTTCATTTTCCGTAAGTGCCATATCAAATTGCCAGACATTTGGCAGCTTAAAATAACACTAATTTATTATCTTACAGTTCTCTAGATGTCTAGGCTCAGCATGGCTCTGTTGGGTCTCTGCTTTGGGTATAACCAGATTGGAATCAAGGTGTCAACAGAGCTGCATCCCTTTCTGGAGGCTCTGAGGATGACTCTAATTCCAGGCTCCTTCATATTGTAGCCAGAATCCAGTGTCTTGCCATTGTAGAACTGAGGTCCCTGTTTCCTTGCTGGCTGTCAGCCAGGGGTCATTCTCAGCTTCTAGACACTGTCTACATTCCTTGGCTTCTGGCTCCCTTTCTCCATCTTCAGAGTCAGCCATGGTGCATGGAATCCTTCTTGTGCTTGGAATTTCGCTGGCTTCCTCTTCTGCCTTTCTTTTCTCCTTTTAAGAGTTTATGTGATTACTTGAAGACCCCCAGTTAACCCAGGATAATCTTCCTATATTTTAAGTTAGGGGGGTTAGTAACATTAATTCCATCTGCAAAATAGTTTTAGAGCAGTACCTGGATTAGTGTTTGACTGAATAATCAAGGGATGGGAATTATGGAGGGATATCTTTAGAATTCTGTCTTTTCAATATTCCATCCTAGGAACTAAAGATCTGTCTTGGAACCAAGGAGCTGAGTTCTTGCTACCACCCATCTACCCTGGCTCCCCTACTTCCCTGGCTTAACCCTGGCTTGCCTTTTGTCTAAAATGTCAGTGTTACCTGTTTAAAATATTTTCATTACCATGTTTTTTCCCCACTTGCTAAGATAACTTTGACCATTTTCTGAATCCCCTTAATGATGATTATCTTCCTGGATTGCTATCCATTCCTTCTTTCCTTCATTCATTCGACAAGTACTTATTGAGTACTTATTATATGCCAGGTACCTTCTGAGAAGCTGGTGATATGGTAGTGGAAAAAACAAAGACTATGTCCTTAAAGTATGTGCATTTGTATAGATAGAGAGATAGATAATCAGACATATACAAATGAGTATGTAATAAAATTTCAAGTGATTATAAGTACCATGAGGAAAAATGAAGGAAGGATGGTTCTCTTTGATTTAGGGTAGTCAGAGATGGCTTCTCTGAGAGACAACATTTAAGTAGAGACTTGAAGGAAGATTAGAAGTGTTTATAAGGGCAAAAATGTTCTATGCAAAGAGTTCTGCTCAGTGCTTAGTGAATCAGATGGGAGGTAAAGCAGCTGGACCAGGGTGAGGAAAATAGGAAAGGAAGTCAGAGGGGAGGCAGGAACCAGATTTTTGGGGGCTTTAAAAGCCATGAAAAGGACACTGGTTTTTACTTTGAGTAAGGTAGGAAGGTATTGGCAAATATTCATCCAAGGAGTTAAATGATCTGACTTACGGTTTTGCATGATCAGTCTGGCTGCTGAAGGAAGCAGGAAACACCATCAGGAAGCATTTGTTATCATTCAGGGTGGAAAATGCTGGTGGCTTGGACTTAGGTGGTCACAGTGGAGGAGCTCAGAAGCAGCTATTAGCATCATCTCGAGGGAAGGGATATCTATTGCTTGTTCCTGTGGACTAATATTCTGTCTGACATACCCACAGTGGTCACAGCTCTGGCCACTTCTTCAGGGTTCCACCTAATAGGCTCTTGTGTCTTTTGTATCTTCTGTCTGATAACATCCAGCTCTAAGTGAGCTCCCATATTCAAACTGCCTAAAACAACACAACTAAGATCCAAGGAGCCCAGGACGGGCACAAAGCATTGCGCCCCTCCCGTGAAGCTCCATTTTATGCGTGTTTCTTTCCGGGATACCCCTGACATTCCAGGCTTGCACGTCTTGGTGGACCAGGGATCTCCCCTTGCTCCCCTATGGGATTACACTTCAGTGGCTCTCTGTTTTAAAGCTCCCAGGGGTGGTGCCGTTATTCTTTGGAATATTCTCAGTATTGTATAAGTTCTTATCTGAGGGCAAAGTTGATTTTTGGAAAGAGCCACAAGCAAGTCCAAGTCAAATCTGGTGGAGAGGCTACATCAAACGGCATGATCGTCTTTTAATCAAAGTAGAATGGATTGTGATTGGCGGGATTCCCAAACCTCATGGAAGCTGTGTGTTCTTGCAAATCCCGAGGTGCTGTACCAGCCACTGCTCCTAGATGTCCTCCCTGCCCTGCCCCTTCATGTGTCAACATCCTATCTACTTGCTGGCTTATAACAGTTAAATTAAAAAAAAATCTCCCCTTTCTAGGTTCTCATCAAATACACTACCAGTGTTCCCACAGGTACCCCAGTGAGTCTTTGAGACATTTTCTATCTGAATCGGGAAGAAAATCAAGGAATGGATGAAGCCCCTTGTCCCATTTCCAGTCAGTCCCCTCCCCCCAAATATAGGTGCAAAATACACGTAAGTTCCTCAGGGCCTCTCTCGTCCTTTCAGGGCTCTTGCAGGCCATTACTCTGATAAACCACTTTTGGTGAAAATGTGGGCTCCTTCATGTGTGCCCACCCCAGACTAGGCTGTGAGGTTTTTTTATAAAAACTTTGGTAAAAATAAACATAAAATTACCATCTTAACCTTGTTTTTTTTTTCGGACGCACAGGCTCAGCGGCCATGGCTCACGGGCCTCACTGCTCTGCAGCATGTGGGATCTTCCCAGACCGGGGCACGAACCCGTGTCCCCTGCATCAGCAGGCGGACTCTCAACCACTGCACCACCAGGGAGACCCTATCTTAACCATTTTTAAATGTGCAGTTCAATAGCATTAAGTAGTTTCATTGTTGCGTAATCATCACCACCATTATCTTCATTGCAAAACTGAAACTGTACCCATTCAACAACTCCCCATTCCTTCCTCCCACCAGCCCCTGGTAACCACCATTAATTCAATTACTATCTCACATAAGTGGAATGATACAGTATTTGTCCTTCTGTGATTGGCTTATTTTGCTTAGCATAATGTCCTCAATGTTCATCTACGTTGTAGCACGTGTCAGAATTTCCCTTTTTTTAAAAGGCTGAATAATACTCCATTGTATGTATTATCATATTTTGTTTATCCATTTACCTGTCAATGGACTTTCGGGTTGCTTCCACCTTTTGGCTCTTATGAATAATGCTGCTATGAACATAGGTGTACCAAAAAAAAAAAAAATCCAAGGAACAAGAAAAAACATCTTTGAATAGGAAAGAGGTAGTAAAAAGGCTCAAGACTAAAGGAACACTCTGGATAAATTCTTTACAATGTCTAGTAGGTACCAGACTTATTTGGAAGATGAATAGGTTAGTGGTCCCCAACACTTTTGTAGATGAAAAATTCTTTACACCTAAAACTAGTTCAGTTACTGTTTTGGGGATGAGTCTACTACAAATGATTAAGAATATACTTTCCTGCTTTCCAAGATCTAGATGCTTTTAATAATAAATAACAACAACAAAAGGTCTGAAACTCCAAGGCAAACTCCAATGAAAGCAGAAATAGGGAGGCAAAGTGCTATGGGCATATAGAAATAAAAACAGAAATCAATATTATGGCAAAGTTAATGAAATTCAAGTCAGAGTGAGGTTCTGGGACTGCTTACTATCTTTCTCCATCCCTGGGAACTGCCCCAGTTGGTGAATCATTCTGGAATTCGAATCTCTTTACCTATGAGATGGATATGGAGGAAAATTGGGAAAAACAGAGCTATGCTCCTTTGCTTGTGTCTACATTAAGACATATATATCTTTCATTCCGTGGGAAAACATAAGTTTAATTGAACGGATACAACAATAATATATCAAGAAAAACCCCACAGAATCTAGGAATTAAAGATGGTTTGGACTTTTCAAACGTCTGTTGCTCCATTCTGAACCATCTTCTTTGTTCATTTTACTCCTAATCTAAAAACTACCCCCAGGACCATTTTTACACCTTCGACCTTGCCTGAACCAGCTCATTATTAGCTGTGAAGGAGTTTGTAAGATTAAATACCAAAGTTTTTTTTTTCCCTCTTCCAGCCATTTTACTAGTTTTCTACATCAAATTCTCTCTCCTTAAACAATAGTTCTTTGTACACTCTAAGCTCTTGTCTCTACTCTCACTGCTTGCCCGATTTTCCAGTTTCCATGCCATTTTAATAGGAATTTTAGGACCACTCTTGCTTTTACTCAAGGGTCCACACATTAGGACATCGAAATACTTCCCCTCATCTCCCCAATCTCACACATTCTTCCATCCACCCTGCAATCCCTCCCTCAGACTCTTGGTCCATATGGATTTAAGACTCCTAGTGCTTTGAAAAGCCAATAATTGATAATAAATATCTAAAGTGATTATAACAGTGCCTGGCACTTGATGACACCTAGATGACCATTGACAGTTACGATGATGTGAGAGCCACCTGCAATATTGGGATCTTAAGACCAATGCCATAGGGGTCATGGAGAGAAACACCTGGGAGAAAGTTTGTGACGTGTTCACCCAGGGCCTGACCCAAAGAGATGTTCAACCAATCTTAACCAAATTATTATATACCATGCTTTTAAATGTTTAAGCATTTTAAATTATTTCTTTCAAAAGTATACATCCTACCAAGAATAAAATTTAATGTACAATTCTGAAATACTATTTGATGAGAGAGAAATTCAATGTTTGCAATATATACTAATAGTAATGATTTCAGGTTTAGAAGGAATTCTTGTCCTTCAGAATCCTAATACTATAAATTTGATACCAAATATTAATAAATAGGCTTTTGCTAGTGGATATCAATTCTTTTTGAATTTCCATGCATGCATTATTATTTTGGCTCTTTACTTTTATACCTAGAATATGTACATTTTTAAAAAAGAAAGGATGAAGCAGGTAGATTATATTGCTTGCTGCTT
Source organism: Lagenorhynchus albirostris (assembly GCF_949774975.1). Taxonomy (NCBI): domain Eukaryota; kingdom Metazoa; phylum Chordata; class Mammalia; order Artiodactyla; family Delphinidae; genus Lagenorhynchus; species Lagenorhynchus albirostris. The sequence continues at coordinate 127,853,017 of NC_083099.1, forward strand.
CTAATTTAATACCAGAAGTTTGACACTAGACAGACTTAGCAGGTGGTAGTTCGTAAGAAGAACTTGAAGCAATATAGTTCATTGTATTTTAAGAGAGAAAAAGTATTAATTGTCTGTGCCAATGTGAAGGAGGAATGGGAGAAATTATAGAGAACCTAGGGCTTCATTAAGACCTGGCTTGGTCCAATTGCTGTTATGAGAAAATTAAAAATAAATGGACAATAGTTTCCATCTCTAAAACATATTATATGCAGTACATACTTTAACCTAGTTTACAATTTACATTTATTATGCCCAGTGAAACCACAAAGCCAATGTTTAATTTTACAGTTTAAAGTCACACATAGGGGAAATGCTTTACAAAATAAGATATTGTTCCTTAATGAAAAATATTACAGTATAGGTCCCAAAAGTCTCAGTTCAAGTGGTTTACATGAATAACAGAGTTGTTGTGGAATGCAGGCTACAAGACACAGTAATGCTTTCAATAGTCGTTTCAGATTTGAAATTTGCCAAAGCTGAAGAGACATTTGAAACAAGACCCGTCTTAGTTTTCCAAGATTGTTTTTGGTTTTCCAACAGCATAATATTTACTGAAAAATGCCAACACTTCTGGAAATTTGAGTGTAAAAAGCAGCTTACATTTTACTGCTTGTATACAGCACGTAAATCTTCAATATTTTACTCTACCTTGAAAGCATCTTTCAAGATTTAAGAATCTCAGTTCTACCTATTTTTATTACCTGACTTGATTCACAGACTCTAATATAGAAACCAAATATTCGTGCCAGTGCCTACATCAAATTGAACATATTCCCGCAATCTGTTTAGTTACCTGCAGTCTATTTACAAGCAAGTGCATGATTTGCTCTGATCAATGTGTCACACTAAAATGTAAGCAGTATTTGTTGACTCCTACATTTATGTCATGCCGGAGTGTGTGATGCAAAAATACCATCTGGAGACTTTCTTAATCCAAAGTCTAGTTTTACAAAGTCACACACAGTATTATATTCTATCCTAGATATACTCAGCATGGGGTGAGTGTTTTTCCTATGTTGTGAATTGTTACAGAAAAGATGGAGATATAGTAGCCAAGTGTATGTGTGAACATAAAATATTGCAAAGCTTAAAGTCCAGCTAAATATACACAGAAGTTCCTTTGTGTATAAGAAACAGACAAGTTTCTTTGAAAGGAATGCTGATGGCTTAGTATGTGATGGAACATGACATCTAAAAGTGGGCTACACCAACCTGATGCTCTTCAAGTTTGGACGTCACATTAAGCATCCTCAATGTACATGTAGCTTATGTCACTAAACACTGCCAATCTGAATCACCATTAAATACAATTTCCCAAACTTTGAGTATCAAGTTGTGCCCAAGCTTGACAAACTGCTTAGATTTCTTTCTTGCAAATTGAAAAATCATGTAGAATAAAATAGTAACTCAGAAATACCACACTTGGCAGTTGGTCACTGAAAATGTTAGCACCTTGATAAAGATTACAATTGTTCACTGGATGTGCCAAAGGAAAAGTAAAAGAAAAAAATGCCCTGTTTTATTTATAAATCACAGTTTTCCTCACAGTGTTAGACTTGGGTCACTCTGATGTGGCAGTGCCTTATAGGATGATGGGCCATTATTTATTTTTTTCATTTGACCTATGGCAGTACACATGGATCAGCCAGTGGAGCTATGAGATAAGGACCACAGACAGCAAACTTACTCTTAGTGCTAGAATATTAAGAGGGTGCAACTAACAGGGTTAATGAATGTGTATGTTTCAGTCCTACTCCATTTTAAAACCAGCGTTTTCTAACAACAGATTCCTTTATCTTTTCTACAAAATCTGCATTAAAAATTATGATATAATGGCACCGGAAAAATATTTGCCAGGTTGAAAGCTTTTCTGATCTAAACACTAAGTATATTCTCATTTTCTGGCTCACTAATGCATGGGTTGGTGTTTCAATATGTTCTCATACATTAATTGAATAGAACACAAAATTATGTGGTATAGACTGATGTGTTTCATGTGTTATAACTTGAGCAGTCATTTCTGTAGTTCATGATAACAGGGAGCTATTAGAAAGATTGTATTTTTCAGTGGGCTATTGAGCTAAGTTGATCTACCTGTTTGACAACCTAAAACTACATGTTGTTGACAAATGAGAAAAATAATAGAGAAAACATGTAAATTCCTTTTCTGTGTGTCTATATGATAGATCACCTTGACCCTGTACTTGGTTCTATTATAACTTTGGATGGCCATTTCTGTCTTCAAGGTCATTCATTTACTTTGTACCTTTGAAATGTTAAAAAAAAGTAAGGTGTTTTTATGGCTTCAAGTTTAACTACTAATAGATTACTAATAGTCACCAATCATACCAATGAGATTTCATACTCAGCCATAAACTATTAGCAAAATCCAGCCATTATTAATTTGAATCTTATTTCACAAACAGTGAACTCTAAGTTATAGCACAAGTCCTGAACTTCTTTGACTCTGGCTGTTGTCCTCACCTAAACCATTACAATGACCTTGTCCAATGAGGAAGGAGTAAAGGGGAGAAACATCAGAACCAGAGATTGATCTAGTCAATTGTGTATCCAAAGGTGCTTTGCCTTATTGCTATGACCAGACTGTGAAATCATAGTCAGGAGCAAGCTGGTGTGCTCAGAGGTGTCCTTGCTTGTCTCAAGTCCTATTATCCCTCCAAGAGATTAATTTGTAGTAGTAAAAAGTCATATTGTATCAATGGAGATCCCAACCTTGGTGAAACAGTTATGACTACAAACATTTGAATCATTTAAATCCACTTTGTTTACTCTCATCTATAGAATCTTAAAGATACTAGAGACTGAATGATACCAATTTTAAGGAGGGTTTCTAGAGCAGCAAAAGACATTATTTGGTTTTATTATCATTGATATCACTTGGAGGCTGTGATGTATCAACAGCTCCTTGTCCAAAGTTCATCAGTGAAGCTCATGGACCTGATTTTGAATTGTGTCTTAGCTTCTATGGGAAGCTTCCAGGCTACCTATGTATCCTAGTTTAAAACTTAGACCTTAGTTGCTTGAATAAATGCTTTTCTTATCTGAAGCTTGGAAAAATTAGTATTAAATGGAATCCAAAAGACCTATTAAAATAACTACAAGTGATGAACACTACTAGCCATGGAAGATTAAATTTAAAACTTACTTAGAAAGAAAAGGGATAGTATCAGAATAAGAATACATGAGGAATATATACATATATACCTGTTTCACACAGAAAGCTTTCTGTAAAAAAAAAATACAAAAGCAACCAGTGCCGTATATTATGTAAACTCACAAAGTGTACTTTATACACAAACATGAAGCATAAATTAAAAAGTAGGACAACAGCAAAACATCTTAAATATAGAAGAATTTGCACATATTTTTGTTAAATAAGAATAAATAATTTTATCACACAAATTCACATACCAGTTGCAAAAACAATAAATTACTTTTTTTTTCAGTGCTGCAACTTTTTTTGTTTGTGATTAATCCCTTCATTCTTAATGTGCTAAAACTGTTTCCACAGGAAGGCAGAGGAAGTTGAATTTGCTGAATAAATTAAAACAATGTCCTTAAAGCTCTAAACAATAAGGGAGGGCTTCGTTTGACTTTTTTCTGTTCCCAAAGAAATAAATGCTATTTTCTTCTGGGCTCCCTTAGTATTTAATGAAACAACCTGGAGTATTTAGTTTTGTGAGTGAGATTAGATTCTTACCAACCTGAGCATTTTTAGAGAAGTTTTTTTTTTTTTTTCTTTTTAGGAAGTAGCCCCTAGCATCCTGAATCCTACGCTCTATTCAAGATGTAACTATGGAAAGGTAAAAGGCATAACCCAATGTGAAACTGAACTGAATTATCTTCATTATAGAGGATTTTCCCTTTGCTCATCATTCTCTATGTCTACCAAACACTCCATTTCTCTGAATTTCAGTTTCCAGTCTATAAATTTTCTCAGGAGTTTAGACATACATTCCTTAGTCAGTCTGTTGATACCCATACCAAACCAAACCAAACCAAACAAAAAACCCTAAAGGAAACTCCTTAAAAGCATGGAATAGTGGTTTATTTGTTCTAAGCTCTCTAGGGTTGCTCCCATGAGAAGTGTAAAACTTTAATATTTGGGGAAAAAATGAATCATTGGTAAATCATATTTAAAAATCTATGAATACAGTATGGAGAAGCAGAGTAGGACAAAATCATGTTTGCTCTTCAATTATTTTTTAATGTTGCTGTCAATATAACCACAAAAGATAAAAAAAAAATTGTCATAGTTTAAGTACTTGATTCAAGTTATTCTGAATACTGGAAAAAGTAAAGTTGGTCCTTCTCTTAATTCTCTCTGCATGGTCAATGGTCGGTGCGATTTTTATTTTTAATTTTTTTTTCTGACTGATATGAATAGCTTTGCTCCCTGTCCCTGATATCTGGTACCTTTATCAAATGGAGGTTACCAGTCTTGTATAGGCCTCCTTTTTCTAACTGGTAATTTATTAAGAAAAAAGGACCACATCTAAAGCAAAGTCAGTCTATGAAAATCCAAAGGATGATTAACAGTTTTGATTTCTTAATGATTTCTTATGAAAATACTTAAAACAGTGAGACATCCATTCCCCTGGTCTATTGAAATGAATGTGCTATATAGCAAGATCAATTACATAATCCTCTTATATTAAAAATATCTTATAATAAAAATAAACTCTCATGAGCATAAGGAAACTCAAACAATAGTTCCCTAATATCCTTATATGCAAATCTTTACAAATAGGCACATTTGGTATGATTATTATAAAATTTTATAAAAACAAGTAGCTTTGTGATATTTCACAATGAAAAAGAAAAACCAAATGAAATGAAATATCTTAGGTTTTCTGAGCTATGGGGTAGAGGGATGCAGTTTACTGTCTATGAGATTTTTATGCAGATGACTGTAAAAGTTTTCCATGTCTAACTATTCTAACTCACAACCTAGCTAGACAGGCTATGGAAATAAGAGCAGACTTTGCAAAGACCATCACATTTCATCACTCAAACACTTACTGGTACAACCAAATGCTTTCTAATTGGGAAAAATCTTAAGTACAGTATAAGTATACTTGGATTAAGAAAAAAAGACTATGCAAGGAATTATTGCCTATGGTGTGGAAACAGTATTATTAATATTAACCATTTTTTTTCACTAGCCACATTAATGATAACCACTTCTAGATATGGCTAACTACCAAGTCAACAAGAAGTACAAAACATTGTAGGTCCTACAGAACCCTTGAACAAAACAAACAAGCAAAAACAAAATGCATTTTAAAGGCTCGCTAGTAAGAGGTATACCAGTGTTGAAGGTGATAGAAAACTCTTTGCTGTGTGTTCTGAATGTATATTACACATTGTGAGATATCAGATGGGAACCATAGAAAGAGAAAGCAGTTGTGAAAATATAACTTGAAAATATGGTGAAGCATGTATTTGTTTTCTTTTTAAATTCTAACAGGAGGAAACTAATTTTCAGACTTGATAACATACACACACACACAAACATTTCTTCTACCTCCTAATTATGCATTAGTTTGGCTGGCTGCCTGAAAAAATACAGGCAGTCAAAGGCTTAAATAAATGGACCCCTGTATGTATTTAAATGACTAGATATATTGAGCTTCTTTTTTCTTTTCAGAATTTCTCAGAAGATTCTTGCTGTCAAAACGGTTTTTGACGAAAATTTTATCTCCTGTAGTCTAAACATATACTAAATCTTTCTTAAAACAGCAGCAAGTTCTTAATTTCCAGTAAAACATCCACAGCTCTTTCTAGAAACTGGAAGGAGTGGAAACAGCTGCAGACCTACTTTGGTCAAACACTTTTTTATAGAAATATATATATATATATATATGTATATATATATATATATTTTAATAGAACCAAGTGATATAAAGTGACATACCAAGGAAGAATGTATTTACAAACAGTAAAAATAAGCTGCTGTGTAAATAATATGCACGAAAATGATTACGATGCCTTTGTAGACATTCTGTAAGAGGTAGGTGACAAGGGGGAGACTGCTCTGCCATCTTCAAATGTCCCCTGATCCTACATTCATCAGTGTTTTTGTATTCTTGTAGGCCCAGGGGATGTCCAATAACTCCCAAGTTTTTCTATATTCCAAGGTCACCACTGTCCCATGAAGCAGTGCACATCTTTATTTGGTCGCTGAGAGCAGATTCTACCCATAATCGGACTCCTGTTGACAATGACCCTGAAGTGTGACTTTCCGTGCTTTCGGTTGACCTCGTGTTCACCACGACTGTGTCAGTGATGAATCATCCAGTTGTCTCTGCAGAAGATCATAACCACAGGCTAACATTTCTTTAGCAAACATTGCTTAAATGCAGAAGGCCTCTGAGAGAGAAGACATCCCTTTGCTAACTTCCGGTTTCCATCCTGGCACTGCACCGTCCTGGTGTGCCAGCCCGTGTCACAGGTTCTAGAACAGGCGAGCCAAGGGCCCGTCACCCACTGCAGCTGTGGAGTAGGCGATCCCACTTTATTGCTGCTGTCGCCAGTGACAGAGTTTACTTTTGGAGTGGACTTCTTGGGAACAAAAAAACTGTAACGGACATCTAAGGCTTTAGTTGGGTCTGTTGCAAGAATCTGTACGATTAGAATTTCCTTCGTGGCTGAGTAGCCCATCCCATGTAAGAAGTCATCCCTGTGGCTCCAACCACTATAGTTCATGACTGTTCCATTGATGTCAATGATGGTTTCCGAAGTGGAGATCATGTACTTCCCATTGATAAGGTACTCACCGTTTTTCTTCTTCAGGGCTAAGTAGGCAGTGAATCTAGTCTGGTCTTTGGCTTTGAACTGTCGGACTTTTATGTGAGTCGCGCCTTCCGGGATCCTCACAACGTCAGTGTAACCCTTGCTGGAAGCAGGAATGTCCACAGGGGAGAGAGAAAAAAAGAAAGGGGAGGAAAGAAAAGTAAGTAAATGCTTAACAAATGGATAAACAAATAGAAATTCTCTAAAAGTCTCACCTTAACTTAATATAAAGTTTTAATGTATTAAAAAGCTTCATTTTAAATTGCCCTCAAAAATTAATTTTCTTAGAACAAAATAAAATTGCAGTCAGACTACCACATTGTATACATTTGTATTATGATGTTCAAAATTAGGATGATGTTAGCAACCTGCCTTGGTTTTAAAAATTATACTACCTTTAGTTAAAGATTTACACAAAAATCACACATCCTTATCAAATCTTATCATCTTTACAAAGTTACTTTAGATTTTTTGTGGCACAAAATGCCCGTAAACACAAACCAGCAAAAATCTACCCTCAATTAATCTCATAGAAGTCTTTCAATGAACGTTCCTCAAGCTTGTTTGCATATTAAGATCATGTGAGGATCTTTTAAAAATTCCAAAGCCTACAAATTTAAATCCCCAGACGCCAGAACAGTTAAATCCCCATCTTTCAGGATGGGTCATAGGCAGCAGTACTTTTAGAGTTCCCCACACTGTTCCAAGGTGCAGACTAGCTGGGAAACCACGGATTTAATTATTTGTTGGGCTATAGACAGGTTAGAGGCTCTGACTCCATTTCTACTAAAACTCTGGATTTCCTGGGGCAAGACAGAAAATAGAACATAAAATTCTTTAACTGCGTAACCGTAGCTTACCAGAATCATCAAAGGACAAAAGAATCCTTAATGCCTTAGCAAATTTCCCTGAAAGCTTAGGGTCTGCAAAGTGTTATGGTCAATTGAGCGATGCTTTATGGTGAGTGACATATGAGATAGATCTCTAATGACCCATCATCTGCTCAGGAAAATGGGCAAAGGCATAAATATCTCTGGTACCCATAAGGTTGCAGAAAACACAAGGACAGAAAGGTTAATTAAGCACCAGGGGACTAGACCAGTGGGGAGGAGTCATCTTTTGCCCAAATCTTTGCCTAAGTAATTTCACATTAAGGTCCTCATATGTTTTACTTTCCTAGTTATTTAAATGGAAACAAATACTTTACTTGTGCAGTTTGACGGATGTGTGTGAAATTTAATTATTCACTTCTAAATTCTTACTAAAGTTTAGAGGATACGGGATAACGGATTCATATATGTAAAATCCAAATGTGTTACCCACTCAAACATTTCCTCTGAATTGGAGAGGAGGCTTATCCCCAGGGAAGGCCCCTTTCTATTGGGCATCTGACCTACCATGATGGCCAGACAGGTGTCAGAGCTTCCTACTGTGTTGAAGAGAGAAGATGCAATGCTGATGATGTTGCTTATCTATTCAATTTGATTCATTAGCTTTCTTTTTTTTTTGGTCGCACCACTTAGCTTGCAGGATCTTAGTTTGCCGACCAGGGATTGAACAGGGGCCCTCAGCAGTGAAAGCCTGGAGTCCTAACCACTGGACTGCCAGGGAATTCCCTCATTTGATTCATTATCTTAATTTTTCTAATACATTTGGACTAGATTCTGTCACAGGATTTTTTTTTTTTGAAGTATCTAATATTAAGAGATGAGATGTTTCTACAATGGCTTCAAACAAAGCCAGGAGAAAACATTCCATCTTACCTAAAAAGTCTATAACGTGGAGATGTATTAAAGTATTTGCACAAGTGCACAAGTTCACTCCAGAGCTAAGTGAGGCCTCTCGACTCACACTTTGTGCTCCTTTTACCACGTCCCCATTGCATGAATCCCTTCCCTCCAACAACTGTACTTCATAACAGTTAAAATAAGTTCTGGTGGCGTTCAGAGTTTAAATGATACCAAACAGAGTGTCAAGAAAGTGAAGAATATAGGGTAAGGGAATTAGACGGGAGAGCCTTTTTTTTAATCCTGTTCTTAGAGTCTGACTCATGTTCACGAGAATCGCTGGGAGCTCTCAGCACTGCGCAGGCCTCAAACTGAGCTTCCAGAGCCACTGGGAAGTATGAGGATTCATGCCCTGATTTCTTTTCTTTTCTTTTTTTTAAACATCTTTATTGGAGTAAAATTGCTTTACAATGTTCTGTTATTTTCTGCTGTATAACAAAGTGAATAGGCTATACATATTCATATATCCCCATATCTCCTCCCTCTTGCATCTCCCTCCCACCCTCCCTATCCCACCCCTCTAGGTGGTCACAAAGCACCGAGCTTCTCTCCCTGTGCTATGCGGCTGCTTCCCACTAGCTATCTATTTTACATTTGGTAGTGTGTATATGTCCACTCTCTAAACTTCGTCCCAGCTTACCCTTCCCCCTCCTCAGGTCCTCAAGTCCATTCTTTACGTCTGCATCTGTGTCTTCATTCCTGTTTTGCCCCTAGGTTCATCAGAACCATTTTTTTTTTCTTATATTCCACATATATGTGTTAGCATAAGGTATTTGTTTTTCTCTTTCTGACTTACTTCACTCTGTATGACAGATTCTAGGTCCATCCACCTCACTACAAATAACTCAAGTTATTGTTTCTTTTTATGGCTGAGTAATATATTTTTGTACATACGAGTCACATCTTCTTTATCCATTCATGTGTTGATGGACACTTAGGTTGCTTCCATGTCCTGGCTATTGTAAATAGTCATGCTCTGATTTCTTGATGTTTTAGTAAAATAGGTTTCCCTTTGTACTCTTTATTCATTTTCTTTGCACCCTTCTTGGTATTATTTACACTTTAGACATTAACCAGCTTCCTTGGCTACCATGAATGAATGCAGATGTTTTCATATAACTATGAAGTATGAAGTGTGGCTGGTAAGGCAGGGGAATCTTCTTTTCTTCAGGGCTATCTCCCCAGTACAAGAACAGTACCTGCCATGAAGGAATACATGCATTCTTACATACTAAGCATGCTGCCATGGAAGGGACATTCTAGTGCGGTGGGGCTTAGACCCCCCAAAAAAATATGTGACAATATCTGTTGCTTAAGAGCTGTGAAGAAACAGAGTAAGAAGATAGAGGAACGACGAGGATGGGGGAGAGATGCTCCTATTCACTTATGGAAGCCACCACCTTTTTGGGGGGCGGGTAGTGGTGACATTTAACAGACATCTAAAGGAATTCTAGAGGAAGCACTGCTTATTAAGTGTTAAAAATTGTTCCAGGCAGAGGAAATAGTGCACATGCTGCCACTTGCCATGTTTGAGGAGTGTTGGGAAGTCCAGTATGTTAGCGCAGAGCAAGGGAAGTGGCCAGTGTAGAAGGGACTCAGAGCAGGGCAGGGACCAAATGTTTTAGTGTCTCACAGGTTATGAAGAGATCTCGGACACTGACTCTAAGTGAGAAGGTAGCCATTGGAGGGCTGAGCCCAGGAATGCCACCATCTGACTTAGGTGATAAAGTGATGGCTCTCTCTGCTTTGTGAAAAAGAGTCTGTGAGGTGCCGGGGGCCAGGAGACCCGTGGGAAGACTGCTGGATTTGTCCAGGCAAGAGACAATGACTACCAGATGGCAGTGCTTCTGCTTGTGCGGTAAGGGGAAACCAGATTCTGGACATATGTTGGAAGTAGGACTGAGAGGATGTGCAGATGGATGGATGTGGGGTGTGAGAGAAAATGAGGTGTGAAAGATGACGCCAAAGTTTTGGTACTAGGCAGTAGAAGGACTGAGTTGCCCTTTACTGACACGAAGAAAATTGAGGGAGGAGTGAATTAAAATTAGGATCATATTTGTGAAGAGGTTTGAACTTAGTGTAGTAGTTTAATATGCATTATCTCATTTGGTCCTCACAGCAACATTCATTTGCAAAATAATTACTATTATTTCCATTCTACTCTCAAGGATGCTAATTGTAAAGAAGTTGAGTGACTCTTCAAAGATCACATAGCTAGTGAATTACTGAGCCAGAGCGTGATTGCAAATATTCCAGCTCCAAGATCAATGTTCTCTTTTATTGATCACACTAGGCCAAGATAATTTATATAGGATACTCAAACAGGTCATTTGTACCACATACTATAATCTTGGTCAAATCAATTTGCAAGCAGTTATGTGGGATCCTGCTTGTTGCTATCATGAATGTCTTCCTTCCTCTTTTCAGGTGACATCAAATATGCGGATATTTGTTGTAAATAAAAAAGCTTAATGCTAAATTTAGCATTATAAAAAGAGGTTTATAAGTTGATGTAGGAAGGATACACAGCATACAGTACATAAGGTAAGGTATTATTTTTTAAAAAAATAATTTTATTTCTCATTTGGCTCCTGAATTTTTACCCTTCTTTCTTTTTTGGTTTCTTTTTTTCTTTTTTTACAAATGGCCTGTGCATCCTATTTTTATGACCTAAGCTATAGCCTCTACTTTGGCATTTATCAGCCAAGTAAAACTGGGTAAGTCTTAAACTTTCAGAGTCCCAATTCCCTCATTTGTAAAGCAAAACGTTAGACTGGATCATTTCTAAGGAGCCTTGAACCTTTGAAATATATTAAAACGCAGGATATAATTGGACTTGCAGGGGTTTTGACCTAGATGGCCCAACACAATTAGATGAATAATTATTATATCACTAGCAAATAGGATTAGTAATGCATATTTTAATACAGAATAAATTCTCCAGCCATACTTTTTTTTTATCAAAGGTCATTTCTAGTTTTTTACATTACCATGGCATGCGATTGTTTTAAGAAATTCTTATTGTTGACTTGGTTTGTATATTCCTCTCCAGTTAAAGACAACACAGCACATATATCAGGAATACAGGTGAACCTGACCAAGACCACTCAGCATAAGAGTGGTCTGGTGAAGAGGAAAAACAATCCTGCATTCCAGCAGACTCTTTAGTTGACTCAGCCATCCTAGCTGATAGTATAATATTTCACGCCAGAAAGTGGTAAAGCAAGAGTGTAATCAGGACCATAAGAGGAAGCAGAAAACTGACATTATTCTTTACAGAGTAGATATAAACCAGGATAGCTGTCTCAAAAACAGGCTTGCCATCTACACTACTGCAGATAACTTACATTTTGCATTGAGAAATGTTTTCTCAATAAAACTACAGCCTAATGAGAATGTATTTGTAAAAAAACAAAACAAAACAGTAGTTACGTTGGAAACCAGCCATCTCTTCCTAAATGGTGTTTCAGAAATAACAGATCTGCAAGATATGGCTAAAGTGGAATGTCACAGACTTTTTCTTTGCCTTTTTCACACTCTGTAAAACCTGGACCCACGGCTACTGCAGTTAATCTGCTCGCAGAGGTGCCATGGGTTTCCAGTCGGCATGCAGAGCTCATTTCATGTCCTCTCCTTCCCTTCACTTCTCATATTCATAATGTGTAACTAGGTCCTGGCTAGATGTCCTCCCACAGATAGCTTATGATGTAACACGAGTTCTTCTTTATCAATTTTGCAAGAGTCTAAAGCTTCGTTCAGATCAGATAAGGGCAATCGTTCTCTCACGTTACCTTTTTTTATTGAAGGTTCCAATCACCTTTGTGCAGCTGGAGTTGTCTCCTCCACACACTCCGCACTTGTCATACTGCAGCTTCGAGCCAATGATGCCGTCACAGCCCGTCCTCACGCACTTTCCCCGGACGCAGACGGAATTGCTGTATGGCCTGCATTCCGTTCCATCAGTCACCTGAATAATGAGAAACACGTTAGCAGTGGGAAATACTTGGGCCTGCGTAGGTGGGTTCTTTGATAAAATTGCAAGTTCTAATTTGGGAGTTTTAAGTTTGATTGGAATGGCTAGTACTTTGGAAACTAAACAACCAATCAAAAAAAAAAAAAACCCATAGTTTCCAGGAGTATCCAACTGAAAAATTCTTGACATATTGGCAGAAAGAAGAACTGGGATAGATTGGGGTTATGCCCTTTCTCTCTTCTTTATCTCTTGAGCTTAATTCCGAATGTGTTAGGAGACCCGAGGTCCTAGTCTCCATTTCTGTGTGGGTAACACGTTCCCATGGTATAGTCTTGCCTTTTTATTGCTAAAAACAATCTTTCACTTAGTGTGGGACTGTCTGTCACTTGTGTGGAGAGCAGAATACGAGCAGGCTCACGAATGCAGACATCCTTTTTGTTTACACAATTGTTTTTTGTTAATTTTATAGTTGATTTACAATGTTGTGCTAGTTTCTGCTGTGCAGTTAAGTGAATCAGTTATACATATGCATTATATCCACTCTTTTTTAGATTCTTTTCCTATATAGGTCATTACAGAATATTGATATAGTTCCCTGTGCTATACTGTAAATTCTTGTTAGTTATCTGTTTTATATATAGTAGTGTGTATGTGTCAATCCCAATCCCGATTTATCCCTTCCTCCCTCCCCTCTTGGTAGTTTGTTTTCTATATCTGTGACTCTATTTCTGTCTTGTGCATAATTGTTATTACTATAACAAAATTGAAAATCTACACTGGACAGTCACAACCTTGTAACGGTTGGAAAGCATTCCCTATTGTGTTGAACTGTGAGACACTGAAGTAGAGACAATTTTGTGTAAAAAAGAAGTCTGGGAAGGTCAGAGAAAAGTACTTACTGGAAGAGACTGAATATTTTTGAAAAAAAAGAATTAGCATATATTTAATAAGCTAGTTACAAAATACTATGTATATGGACTCAGTGGTTTGTGCATATAAGTATGTATAAGTAACATATATAGTCATATGTGTAAACATACATATTTTGTATTTGTGTATATACAAAACTCTTTCATATAAGTGTGTGTATATGAGGGTGCATATGTGTATAAAGTGAGGTAGGGTATTCTTCAACAGGTTAACAGCTCTCTAAATGATTATATTTCCAGGTAATATTTTTGCTTTTATCTCTCTATAATATTTTTAAATGAAAATGTATTATTTTTCAATAAAAAGATAAAACATTTTAAATGTTACATAACTTGGACATTAACTTATTTTTCAATAATATGTCATAAATATCTGAAGACCAGTTACAGAGATGGTTTTAAATATAGCACCTATTTGCAAATTAGATAAACTGTTTTAAACTGCCGCATAATGTTGCTTGTGAGAAATGAAACTTCAATAAGTTAGAAAATGCTCTTCTGTGGAAAACAAGGGATAATTTCACATGCATATATTATAAATGTGTATAACTAAAAGGACATTGATTCATTTTAAAGGTGCAAGACATTTTAAAGTCTAGGTCAGGGATGATGATCTTGAATCTATCTTCATGAATCACCAAAGAAATTCTTCAGTAAAAGATGACAGAAAAATAGAAAACTTTCTTGTTTTATAGTCCCCTTTACAAATGTACCTAGGGAATACTATTTTGAAGTTAAGTTTGCAATTCACCTTCTTGACAGAGAGTTACACTTTTTCAAAAATAGCTTTTAAAACATTTACTTGTTCTGTTTACAAAATCCTTTTGATTTATTGTAGCAAGTTTGAAAATATAGAAATTACAGAGGTGAAAATGAAACCTTCCAAAACCTAGCCACCCCCCCAAATAATGACTGTTTACATTTGGTATGTGCAGGCTCCATTCTACCAAATAATTTCCACCATGGACGCCTACTGTTTCTGGACCGTCTGCATGCAGTTACCTTTGGAGAAAACACTACGTAGTAGCCAGTGCCCTTAGCTCTGCAGGTCAGTTTGCACACATCTCCTGGCAGGATGCCTGCATATTTGGGAACCCATTCCACAAATGTTTTGACTCCTTTTGCATCAGACTGATATCCATTTTTGGCCTCACACTGCTCATGACGAAAAGATTTACCTAAAAATCAAGCATGTCACATTATTACTCTCTCTGTTCTGAAACTTAGATATATTCTTGTTCATTTAAATACATTTAAGGAGATGATAGATGATATATTTTTTTTCCAGAGTCTCTCTACACCAGTGTTGAAGGATTTTTATCTTCAACACAGAGTTGAAAACAGCAATTATTTTCTTCCTACTCCCTGAACACTCAGTTGTTTATAATAATAGTTTAAAAATCACTCATGTATTTGTTATTGATTTGCATACTGGTGGAACTGTGCAGTACAAGATTAATAGGCTATTTCTCCAGCCTCCGCTATTTAATACTGCTAGAATACAAATTACACCCAACACATGATGGTTGCTGACACTTGGGAGCAGCGTACCATTGGCTGGGCAGGGTAAGACACTGCAGGAGCGGTAGATGGCCCTCTTCCCTGTGCAGTAACGGCCATTGTTTCTGGGCGCGGGGTTATTGCAGTGGCGATAGGCAAACTGTACTCCTCCCCCACATGAGCGAGAACACTGGCCCCAGGAACCCCAGGATCCCCAGCTGCCATGGCTCGATGTCTAAAACAGAAAATAGAAGATATTTTAACTGAGAAGGGAGGAAAACATTCAAAATGTACATTTGGAAATCACATGCATTCAATGACTCAGTGGAATGTACATTTGGAAATCACTTGAATTCAGTCGCTTGGTGGACACTTCATCACAGTTAAATTTTCACTGAATTTAACATGGTCACAGGTATTGAACACTCTGGAATTACAATGTGATTCCAAATCTTGGCAATCCACGTTTTCTGTCCCCCACCCCCCAGCACTAGAGGGTCTGAACACTTCACCCTAAGTACTGAGCACACTGCAAGGGTTGCTCGTGGCTTCTTTGGACCTTCTGATACCGCACATTTCTGTTAATAACCACCGAACCACGGTTCACTTTGTGTCCACCCTGATATTGCATCTTTAAAGAACTGTGTGATGCTAAAGATTCTGTATGATTCCAGGTTGATTATGCTTCCATCTTTTCTCCCTCTTTAGCACTGAAGTTCTGCAGTCCCTTTGTTGACATCACACGTCCCACCTGTGACAGATCCTCTGCCACATGCATAAATGTATCTGACCTGGGCTTGGCTTCATTACACCCTGTAAAGAGGAAATGGGACAGATACTGAAGAGCACCCACATCACAGGGAATGAAGAGTCCTGTTATGACATCCCAGGTTTATTGCTATAGAAACACGGCAGGCAGCAGGAAGCTGAGAGACTCCAAAAGGAAGATACTAGAAATGCCTTTGCCGAGGGGATTCCTGAAGAACTTCCTCTGGTTGTATGTGTCAGGGTATCTGCGTCAGGGTATCTGAGGATGCTTGCTTGTGTGTTAGTCTTGAAAGGCACAGGCAACACGCCTATGGCAACACTCTTCTAGGGACTTTGAAAATGTTATGAGTGAGAGGGAACAAATGCTTTGCTTGGACCTTGACAGTGAAGGTGTCAGTTGCTGACATGAAGCTGGACCGGGTGCACAGGGAGGGAGGAGGTGTCTCCGTGGAGCAGGTGTGGCTATTATAGTTCCTGAAGTTAGATTAACTTGACATGAGGGGGAAAGCGTGACCATTTTGGAGTTCACCAAGTATGCATGAGGACCACGTGTCAGCTTTGCTGTTACTTCCTTACCGAATTTAAATAAAGGTATTCCAATAACTTTACGAGCAGTTTGAAAGTAAACTCCCAAGCGGTAATTTGGGGCCCTACGTGGGGTCTCAATTAGACAGAATCTGGGCTGTCTACTTATTTGCTACAGGATATAACCTGAGATCTGCATTTTCTCCAGTAATTGACAGCTGGGGATGGCTCTTGCAGGTAAAGGAGGGAGCTGTAAATAGATCCCTCAAGGAAAAATATTTTAACTAGGAAATAGAGCCTTCTGTGGCCAGTCCCCACAGGTGTCACAGGAAGGTACATCAGACCTTAGGTCTCCAGGCCCTGCATGACAAGAAAATCACTTACTGAATAATATTTTTTCTTGGTCTTGTCCACACACTTGCCCTGCAGGCAGATCCTCCCTTTTCCACATGGTGTCCCTTCCACAGCTGGCAGCTTCTTGGTCAGACACACCATCTGGCCCTGGCGCACCACGGCGCACCAGAGGCGGGCGCACACGTCCATCCCGGGACACACCGAGTACTCGGGCCCGAAGGTCAGGTTGCACTGCTGGCTGGCGTCATAGGTCTGTCCCGGCAGTTCCTCGGGGCCCAGGATCTGCTTGCGTGGCAGGTCTAGCAAACAGTTACCTAAAAGAATAACCAAGATTGACCACTGTTCTGTGTTTCTGTTTCAAACCTTGAAAATTATGGATCTGAAAATGCAAGACTCCAGCTGGTGCTGAAACACGATGCATCTACAGATCTGCAGTGTGATGCCCTGGGGAGGGGACTCCCTGTGGATGAGGCTGAGCGCCTCTGTGAGCTCACCAGCACCCACTAGGATTTCCCATGGATGATGTGCTCTGGGGCATACATAATGATGTGCAGTGGTTTGATTAAATAAAATTATTTCATAATAATTAGCTGTGAAAATAGTCATTGTGCTGAGGGACTAACAGAAACTCGGTTGGACCTAGAGGAAATAAGATAGTGGGTATAATAACAATAACAACAACAATAATAAAAAATAGGTGTTTACAACTTTGAGAAACAGAGTTTGTCCTTGCACCCTTTCTATATCCCTTTCTCCACTTCCAACTACCCCATTCTTTTTTTTTTTTTTTTTGCGGTACGTGGGTCTCTCACTGTTGTGGCCTCTCCTGCTGTGGAGCACAGGCTCCGGACGCGCAGGCTCAGCGGCCATGGCTCACGGTCCCAGCCACTCCGCGGCATGTGGGATCCTCCCGGACTGGGGCACGAACCCGTGTCCCCTGCATCGGGGGGGACCCATCCCCCATCCATGTCACCTTTCCATTAATTCCATAAGTAATAAACAAGTGGATGCCTCATTCATTCCTGCACTCAACCAGCATTTGCTTAGCACCTACAATGTTCTAGCAAACATACTAGATATTAGGGATACAGAAAAATGACCCAGATCTGCCCCTAAAGGTCTCCCAATAAACTGAAGGAAATAAAGTCTTTCTCTTAGACTGAAAGAATTTTAATAAAGAGCTTTCAAGCATCACATATCAGGAGCAGTGGGAGGAGAAAAGAAAACATCTTTGATAACTTGGGACTAGGCCCATTTTTTTACTCTTTGCATCCTTTTTCTCCCCTTTGTATCAGTTATTGAATGCAGTTGATATTTGTTGGGTCTTTGGAGTGTGTCTGTCACAAACAAGTTGGTGCTCTCAGTACGTAGTGATGTGGGGATTATAAAGGGATGGCGGGGGAGGTCAGTAGAAGCTGACATAGACAGTGCAAATTCAGAAGCTGAAATGTGCCTCACCTTCCCCAAAAAGCTTCCCTAAGAAATCCCTTCCCAGTGAGTTAACTCCTTCAACTTCTTCTCTTCATACAGGAGCTTACATATTGCCCATCAGTTCTGGTGTTTTTCTGTCTACTTGATTTTAAGATTTACACACTGATTATTAACAATACTAAAAATAATTGGGGCTTCCCTGGTGGCACAGTGGTTGAGAGTCTGCCTGCCAATGCAGGGGACACGGGTTCTTTAAATGTATTAGCTTATTCAATCTTTATGAGAACACTATGAAGCAGATTTTTTCATTGTTTTATTTTGCAGATAAGGAAACTGAGGAATATAAAAGATGGATCAGTTACCCAAGGTCCCATAGCTGTTAGGGTTTTATGCTCAGAGGCCCATCCTGCCTCTGCTGAGCATGTGGATAGATTGCTTATTTTATTGCTAAAGGGCAGGCATGTGTAGGGATCCTTTAAATGGTAGCTAAAGGAAGAAACAGTTGGTCTAAAGTTTAATTCTGGCAAAACACTAAATGGCTGAGTGTTCTTGGCCAAATTAGTTAACTGCTCCCTAATTTATTTTTAAGATCTGTGAAATGTTTCTCTCCTCACTGTGACACTGGAAGGGTAAAATTAGCTCACAGAGCTATAAGGGGGGACCAGAAAAATAGAAAACAATCCTATTGATACTATGCCCAACATATTTAACAACATTTCAGATGTATTCAAGTCATTCTTTTTATTCAACAAAAGAAAACCATGTTTAAATCTTACTTTCCACTGAGAAATGGAATATTCAGCACATTTTAAGTATACTGCAAATGTTTTTACAACTACACTCAAGTTTCTTCAAAGCGAATACCTTGAAATTTGTCAGTCTGTGTTGGAGGCATTATATGAAAATGAATAAAGAGCAAAGTTCCTACTTAACTTCTGAGCCAGAACGTTTGAAGAGGTAAAGCTTCTTAAGGCAAGCCAGAAAAAGCATTAAAAATCAGTATCCAGCCAAAGAGAACTTGGGGAGAAAAACATTAAGTTAAAAGAAAAACATCAACAGCAAGTCAATAGGAAGGAATGATAGTAAAACCTCACTAAGCTTTGTTTAGAAGATAAAGTGAGATGAGGCCCTTTGGAACTCCGGGAAAAGCATCATCTTCCTTGCTACATAAAAAAGAGCCTGTGTAAACCAGGGAATGCATAGCAGACTGCTGATGGTAGAAGACTGTCAACAGATCTCTGAGGCAGCAAGAATGCTTTCCAGTTCTCCAAAAGTGCTGTTTGAAGAAACTTTTCTCTTTTTTTAAATTTTACTGAAAAGCACAGACTGTAAGACTGGGTAACTAAATATTAGCTGGGAAGTCTTTAACATGTGTGGGTGCATGTGGCATGGGTCGACCTCGTTTCTCCCAAGCTGAAATAACTCAGCACCTCTCCATGGATATGCGGTCACTGATACCTCCTCTACCTCCCTGATGATGTATGATGTGTGAAAAGAAACGTACAATGCAATTTGGAATCGGCTTATGACAAAGGAGGCTCCAAGATGTGGCCTCTCTTTATGAAGCTCAATATCAAAGTATAAGTTTTAAAAATGTATAACATATTTACTTGGCTATTAAAAAAGAGAGATATCTTAGCTCTATGGTTTTCCCTTAGAGGTCATTTGGAGATGAACTTTTCTTGCTTAAAATAAAATGATTTATTCAGATCTGCTATTCATTTATTACTTTAATGCTTTCAACATTAGGATTTGTTGCTGCATTAGTTTCTGTTAACAGTGAAATCTACAGTCTATCCATTCCATCTATATGTTGAATTATGTCCTTTGGCAATAAAATAGGTACAGACAGTGCTACCAAAGGGAAGACTTGGGCCAAGGGACAACCATAAAAAAAACCAATATAAAGCCTGATTTCGAATCTCACGATATGAAATATTTAAGATTTAAGTAATAGTGGGTCGGATATACACTTTTCATCCAAAAAGTATGTACAATTTGGGGGAGGGCTGAGAGAGGAAATTGATCAGTCTTTTAGAATCTTTTATATTGACCTCTAAAAGTGTCCAATCTATTGTTGACTTTTCTTAATCTGTTTTACTTTTATTCTCAACCATATCTTCACATATTTTAAAATTTATCTTAGCCTGAAATCCTGTCTGGGCTTTGCTGCTGACAGTTTGTCTGTTTATTCTGTTCCACAAAATTGCCAAGTTCTTTTTCCTTTTCTCTCCTCCTTTTTCTCTCCCTCCCTCCTTTCCTTCCTTCCTTCCTTTTGTTTTAACATTCTGCGTATATAGATGGATTGTTTCTAAAAGAAAGACAATGAAAATGTGTGCACATCACATATTTGGTTTCACCATCCATGTTAAGTTAAATGCTAAGTTAACTGTTAGGTTATAAGTAAAGAAGAAAATTTAAAAAGTAAGAGCCAGTGATCTGAGATGGATAAATAAAGGAAAGAAAGTGGTAGTCTCTCCATGGCCACAAATATACTTGGGGTGATGGAAGGTATGCCATGCCTCCAGGAAATGGAGCAGAAAAATCTTTGTTTTTTTATATCTGACTTCTAGCACTGTTTGTCTTTCATATTAATGATAAATGAAACATCAGATGAAGGTTGGTTGTTCTTTATTCTTCTCACCCCCGCCCCGCCCCGTTTCTAGCACTGTAGTTATTTCTGTCTTCTCTTCCTTTTTAATACACGCACACTGAAAATAAGAATTGGCCCAAACAGGGAATCCCCTGGTGGTCCGGTTGTTAGGATTCTGCGATTCCACTGCCGGGGGCCGGGTTCGATCCCTGGTCAGGGAACTAAGATCCCGCAAGCTGCATGGTGTGGCAAAAAAACAGAAAACGAATTGGTCCAAATATCCTTGGCCTAGGAAAAATCAATGAATATACCTAATGAAACTCATTCAAAGAAGGCTCACAACATTGCAAAGTTTCTTCTTTTATCATCATCTCTCTGGTCTTGCAACTCTTTTCTAAGGTCTTTATTTGCATGTTTAAAAGTGTCACTGATGCATTATGGGTTCAGTGACGAATAAACTAACTTGGGCAATGACAAAGGCACAGACAGTGGTTGCTGACCAAAGTAATTCAAGGGATCTGTTTGTAGTACACTGTTTAGCAGATGTGATGCCAAGGAAATTCGATTAAAAATTCTCTGTGTTAAAGGATGAAGCATAGCTTTTTAAACATATGGGTCACTGTGGACTTAAAGAACATGTTTTACTCACAGACCATGTTAAAGAACATATTTACTGTGAAAATAAAGAGAATACCATCATGGGCCTTGAATTTTATGAGTAGGGCCTTAAAAACTGAATGTTAAGATCTTATTACTAGCTTCACTGTCTACACTTAACAAAGGATTCAGAGAATTGGTTTTCTAATACCACTTTCTCTCCAAAGTTCTGTGTTCAGTAAGTGGCTGTAAACTTAGCTCTTTAAATATGAATTTTTCAAAGCTGTCTTTAGATTTTCCTTAGCAGCCTGTGTCTTGGGTGTTCTTGAGCTGTGTCTGCTTAGGCAGTGGTCCTTCTTATCACCTGGCACTGTGAACTGAGGGATCCAGCAGACAGGGCTATTGTTTTTGGCTTCATGGTTACTAAACATTTGAGAAAAGAAATTTAATAACTGTTTTTGCTGAACAGTTTCTCTGCCAGTGCTTACCTTTATTTTTGAGGATCACACTCCTAGCCAGCTTGCCTAGAGCTAACTTGTATAAACACTGCAGGAAGTCTGCAAGTATCTTGGCCAGGCTGAGTTGGAGGAGGTAGTCTCCATAAGACATGGCTTCTTCCTTTCTGAATCACAAATCTGCAGGCCCAGTTATTTTAGAATGTGCACACTGACTTTTCAACCATAACCTAATTGCTGCATATTTCTTGTTGGAACTAAAACGGGAAACACTCAATATTAGGAAATTTAAATTTGGCAGTGGTAGAGTGCTACACATGTCTGGCTACTTATGGCTAATAATTTTAAAAACAAATGAAATGATTCAAATTTAATTGTACTCTAAGACATCATTTCTCCAGCATTGCTGGAGGTGGGAACAAGACAGATAAGCTATTACATAAATGGATTCTCTAGGTAATGTAGTCTTTAGACACCACCTAAAAATTGTATCCATTTTGTGAGACTATCTACCTAAAAACATCAATAGCTTTGCTGCCTTTTATATGAGTGTCCTAATTTAACCTTCCTAAATAACAGAAAATCACTTCTTTTCTGAGTATCAATTATTGTATCCTGCTGAAATCTTGAGGGATTTCAGCAGGATACAATAATGGCGTAAGAGGGTTTCTGACCTTCTGGAACATGGTGCCAGACCACTGTGCTTTTACTGTTTCAGGGCTACTTTTTACAGCTCTTCTGGTTTCTCTCTTATTGTCAAATGATTTTACTTCTTTCTCTCAGCTTACCTGTCTGGCATCCCCTATGCACCCAAATGACTAATTTTTTTTTTTTTTTTTTTTGCTCTAAATAGTTAGTGGCCTAGAAAATTAGAACAGAAAAATAGTAGAACTATTTCTACTACATATGAATGAATGGGCTCTGCTTGCAAATGTGAGTAGCTCCCTACGAGTAAATTGAAAAGGTTTGATGATATGATATCAGCTTAGTCTTCGAACAAAGATGTATTCTGTTTGCGTTTTTGTTTGTTTTTCCATCATCTTGGGCTTTGACTGTCCCCTTGGTTCTCTCCTACGATCTGGAGTTGAAATGTCAGAACTGCCACCATCTGAAAATCCTGTTGATTAGTTCCTATTGTCATACTTTGGCTTTAACTGACTTAAGTCAGCTTTTGGTTGCAATCTAAACGTTATTAAATTATTTAAATTCAAGTGTAAATGACAGTGCTACAGACAGTATTGTAGCTTCAGTTCTGCGTCTGTTTTGAAATGAATGTAATTGAACTTTGCCACTGTGTCACAGCTACAGTGCCTTTCTTAGATTCTCATCATTCTGAAATTTCTTTACTCGCTATAAGCTACTGATAAAATTGAAGTTTTTGGTGGGATGGGGCAGTTAAAACACAAGACTGCCTAACCAACACATTCAAAAGTGAGAGAGCCTAGGCATGATGAAAGGAATGAATGAATGAATATATTATGAGAATTTCCTGTCCGACTAATGTTGGTAACTGAATTTATTTATTTATTTAACATATAAATGGGGAATTCAGATGTGATTTCCTCAGTGCAAATGAATAAGACCTATTTCAAGCAAAAGTATGGTTTTGGCTGTTATCTACCATGAGATCCTTTGGAGTAGACACAGAAAGATGTATAAAATTTGTTGTAAAATTTAAAAAAATCTGAGTGTAGATTCTTTTAAATACAGAAATAATGTTTAAAAAATGAAAACAATACTGGGAGCGTCTTTACTGCATGGAAAGTAAAATCATGAATTCCACAAACATGAAATAAATGAATCATTCCAGAAATATGGCAATAGGAACAAAATTCTGCACAGCATTGTAATTAGCTGACCTAATACTTACACAAGGAAAAAAAAGTTGGTTCAATTTTAGCCATAAGTATTTGCTGCCTTAGCAACTAAATCTGTTCATTTAGTGATTCAAAGTTTAGCTCAACCTTTTGGAATGAGTAATGTGTGATTTTGAAATGAAATATTAATGTTATTCCATTTTTAGGAAACTTGAAGAAAAACAGTAAAAGTAATATTAAGAGTGGAAACTAAGATTCCACCCAAGAGGAACGTTATTAGATATGGACTTGATCAATGTAGGTAGGCAGGTAATTAGGTAAACATTCACTCCAGGACTCTATCAGCATTTAATCAGCATTTTAAACTGGGCTAACTAAAC
This sequence comes from Lagenorhynchus albirostris, assembly GCF_949774975.1. Lineage (NCBI taxonomy): Eukaryota > Metazoa > Chordata > Mammalia > Artiodactyla > Delphinidae > Lagenorhynchus > Lagenorhynchus albirostris. The sequence continues at coordinate 127,876,984 of NC_083099.1, forward strand.
AGAAAATTACCACTTTATATTAGTCTAGGAAAAACCTAATACATTGATTCTTGATATTGTTTCTGAATCATCAAGATATTAGGCCATCATTTCAACTAACAAAGAACATTTATTTTGTATTAAGGGAAATTTTAAAGCAAGATGGGTGTGGATTGTTTTCAAAAATAGTAAATGTAAGTAGTTGAGAGTAACTAAAGCATTACCAGTTCACCATTAACATAGCAAAAATGAGTTTATGAACATTTTGGCTACAAGATAGCAAAGAACTGTGTAGTGGAATTTCTTTTTGTCTGAAAAGAACTGAATTTATTAATTGTTGTGTAATTATGTAGCCAAAGCTCAAGATGGCCAACTCACTATGAAGTTACAAAAATTTCAAGCCATAAACTTTGTGGAACAAGGAAAAACAGCTATTGCAGATTCTGTTTATCTAACTTTGAACCATACATCATGAGATAAATTTGTGAACAATTATCATGATCAAGAATTTCTGTCACATTCACTTCAACCACCAGTTTTAGAAAGAGACATGTTTTAAGAGAAAAAAAAAAAAGGAATGAGAAGATGTCCATTTCTGTAATATGAGAAACTTGAACTCTGTGGTCTCTGAAGATCTCTTCCAACTCTACCTCATCTCTTCTCCTGTGTTTCTAATATTTTAAGGTAACAAGGAATGCTAGGAAATTAGCAACAGCTTGTTTCAAAGATTACTTAAGGGTCAGAATTTATTATTTCTAAAACTGTGACTTCCTTAGTATTTTTGTATAATTTACAGCACTAATCCTAGATTTGCAGAACTTAATAAAATGTGCTGTGCTCTTGAACTGTACTTAGGGGATAAAGCCAAGGATTTTCTTTTGAAATTCTTAAACTGTTTTCTCACCATTCAGATTGATTTTTCTATTCCTGTTCTGCAGTTTTCACTCCACTTTCAGGAAAACAGGCTGTCAGGATGAAACCAAACTTTTTAGTGAATGCAAATCTAAAGAGCTTCCATTCTTGGTTTTATGTCGCCATAAAGAGAATCTGACAGAACTGTCACCTACATTTTAACCACACCCCTATAATAAGGATGTAACAAATAATTCTGAGAGTCATATTAATAGCAGGGAAGCAAGATTATCTGCCAATGTTCTCACAGTAAGCTAGTGGTGAAAGAGGGAATAAAAGCCAGGCTTTCAGGGCACTGGCTAGGCATTCTGTGTGGTCTCCCACATTGCTTCTCTTTGAACTTTGTAATTCAAAAGCAAAAATACCATTGCTATAATGCCACTGTGTGTGTTGGCATTACACACAAACAGACAGTCCCCTTGTTCCTTTTTCTGATACTTTCTAAGCAACCACTGTCTTAGAGGGTAAGGTGAACGTCACGAGGACATAATGAAGTACAACTTGCAATAATTCCAAGTTTTGTTTCTGAGCCTATGGAACTATACATACCATGGCCATCATCCAGGAATTCTGTGATGGTGGCTGAGGTGCATTTGGACCAGGGCTTGGATGCATCAATGCTGGTTAGGATGGAAGACATTAAGCGCTTATCTTCTGTGGAACCGAAATTTTCTTCACAGAATTTGGAATCGTCATGGGAGAGGCCAAGTAGATGTCCTAAGGGACAGAACAAATGAAGTGCAAATAATGAGTGATTTTTGTATTTCTACTTTTCTGTGGCAATTATACTAGCACTTGACTTTTTTCCTCCCAATTGTATATGAGTTTATTTTAACTGCCTTTTCACACAGAGACTGGACCCCCAGGTAAATTAAAGCTGCATGTAGTCAGAGTGGTCACTTCTGGTGAATATTTAGAGGAAAACTGAAAAATTACACTAGAGTAGATGTTCCTATAATCCATCTGGATCACACATGCTCAAGGATATGTAGAAACAGGCCTTATTTAGAATCTAGAATTTGCAAGGCAACTGTGGGATTATGTCATAGCCCTCACTACATATTATTTTGAATGCTTGTCTAATTTTCCATCTTCTCTGACAAACTATAAGCCGCAGGAGATCAGAGAGCATCCCCCAGCCTACCCCCGCCATCCACTGTTGAAAAAAATCTGTATTTAACTCAATGTTCTGCAAGTTACAAACACTTAATAGATGGTATTTGAATGTCAGTGACTTCTATTTTCTTGGCCAAGTAAATAGGTAGCCATAAAAGAGATGACTAGAGGAGAAAAAAAAAAGATTTCAAGTAAATTTCTGTTTCCATGCATATGTAAGCTTGCTTCACTCCCATTTCTTTTAGTTATTTAGAGAGTTGTGAAGGTATACTAGTCCCACAAGTAAATGGTATATTTTGAAGATATACTCACTTACACTTAAGAAATGTCTAAAGCACCAAGATGCCCATTACAGAGTGTTAGCGCTTGGAGAGAAAGAAAATACTGAGAAGGTAAGTGATTGTCCACAACTACTCAGGTGGTGCTTGTGCTTAAGTCTACCAAACACGCCCTGTGCAATCCCACACTGCCTTTCCCATTCTATCAAGCTAGGTATTATTTCACAGAGTACATACCCCATTCTTATAATCTGACTAAATTTTTTTGATTACATAAGATTAATTTTCACATAGTCTAAAGGTATAATGCATTCTCTAATAAATTTAAAATATTGTTGAAAAAAATCCAGGACAACAGTTTGGAGAGACTCTAAAAAGGTAGACAAGTCATCCTAGTAGTGTTTTCTGCAAAGCTTTATGGAATCATACATAAACCACCAAAAAAGAATGTGGAAAATACCACAGAAAAGTGATTACTGCATTCTCCTTGGGTTCCTGAATGCCAATGGCAGGAACTTTGTCCATTCTGCCAAGAAAAAATCCAGTGAGCAACAGTAAAATCCAACAGAGATGAAATTTTTTATGCCAAATGACTGTTGGCCAACTTGTTAAATCACTAACACCTCATAACAAAATTGTCCACTGAGCAGCTGGTTGATGTTGTGGTTGAAGTTAAGTGGCCAGGGCTCGGTGACCTTCTAAGGCTCCACATTTTGATGCTATTTATGCAGTTATGTACTTCAGTAGCATTTACTAGGCTAGTCAGTTCTCTGTGGGAAACCCTCTCACCACCACTCACTTTCTATTTGGTCAGGAGCATAAATGCCCATCATAGTATGTAAAATATCTTCCAAGTAACATGCAAAAGAAGACTGGAAGCAGCTCGTCCAATTTTGGGGTGGTATATTGAGTTTTTCACCGCACTCACAGAAGAATAGAACCTTTCATTCATGTCCTATTCAAAACTGCTAGAAGTTACTTAGTACATCAAACACTGTTGAGAATGTAGAATGTTTATCAGCTAACACTGTGGCATTAGTGTGGAAGCTTCATACTTGAGTTTTTCCCCCCCCTGGCATAGAAGAGAAAGGGAAAGTGGCCTAAGGAGACCTCTATAATATGAATCCAGGTTTTCTACTTTAAAAAATGTGATCTTTGCACTCGATTTCATAAGATATTTATATTTATTTAATGGAGTAATAGTCTTTTCCTCCAAATGTATCTAAATAAATAGCACTTTTTTATGCCTTTGTATTACTGCATCGAGATATTCCCTTCATTTGGAGGCTAAATTTTAGATTTCCGATTTAAATACAAGCCAGGTGGTAAACACCAAATTCGCTTTGAGGGACCTGGGAGAGTACCTCCATTTTTTCTTTTATACAGAATGGTGAAGCCTATAATGTTAAATATCAATCATCTAAGCAAAGCAATTTATTTTAAGATATTTTGGTCTCTTTTAATGAATCTTTTGGCATGCTCTCTGGCCCCTAAATTGCTAATTTATCAATGTAATTTACTTGTTGCTGAAGATACATACAAGAAATGCTTAGACGGCCATCAGAAAAGATTGCCATTCTGGGCATGAACACATCTCAGTTCCACTTTAGCAAGAGCTGAGACGAGATGTGAATTTTGTAAGATCTCCAAGAGTCAGTCAGAAAGGGACTGCCTGAGGGTCAGTTGAGAGAGACAGACTCCTTGGAGGGAGGAGGAAAGTTCTGTTTTCCATGAAGAAAGCTTGTCAGCTGGCTGGGAGAGGTATGCTCTCCCAAGGACAAAGAGAGTCATGGGCAATGTGAAGAACGTTTAGGCACCCAAAGAAACAGGCAGCCAGTGCCACAGGAGCTGGAACCAGGGCACAGCAAGAGAGACCCATGTGATTTCCCTTCAGGAGCTGAAGAGGAATTGAAATGGAAGAACAATGTGAGTGATGTCTGGAAGCTCTTCTGGAGAGACGTGACAGGCATACTAAAGGCTGTGAGCGGCCAAAGAAATGGCATTTTCAAATGTGATTCCCCCAATCATTAAGCTAGGACACCTAATGTCAGTCTGAAATCTGCCAATATCTTTGAATCCTGAAATGACAAGTTACATATAAAAGCATATGCTATTTTCAAGGGACACTTACATTAGAGATCACACATTATGATATTCAAAGCTTATTAACAGAGAAAATTCTGGAATCTAGGAAATTTCAAATGTAATGTCATGGCTGACAACAACACATTTTAAGGAAATGCTGTGAAGAGCTTAATCAGAATTTATCACGATGTCACTGATTGCCTAGGAGTGACTTTTCCAGTGAGAGACTGTTCCTAAATCATCCACAGAAATGTTTAAAGATTAGAGATTAAGGATTTCTCCCACAAGCAGCCTTGGGCAGGATTAGTGCAGCTGAGATTTAAACACGTGCGCCACAGAGAATAAAACAATGTTGGAGAAAATATTGACAACTCCTAAAATAATGTATTGATTTTTAATCAAAATGTATTTTATGATGAGTTTTTAGAGCAATGCAGACCAGAGTTAGTTGAGGGGTGAGGTCTTGGAGGAGTCAGGGCAAGGGGTTCCAGAAAGCCACAGAGAAAGGCGATTCTTTCCCTTGAAAGACAGAGGAGATACTTCTATCTCTAGTCCAGGTATACGAAAAGAGGAAGATTCAAGTCAATTTGGAAAAGGTAAAGGAAGAGATCTGAGGAAGTTCAACCAAGCTACCTTAGTAAAATAGGATGTGAAAAATCCTAGTGAGAGGACAGGGCTGATATGGATTAAGGACCACAATTCAAGGTCTGGGTTTAAAGCAGAGGTCCCAAAGACTCACTGCAAGGAAGCATTAGCATTTGTATTTGGAACCATTTGTAATCAGTAGACGTGCAAAAGATTGAAGAGCGGTTTGTTGGCCTTAATGAAGTTAGGCAATCTTATTTACAATAATATCTTTCTTAGTGAATCTTTAATTCTTGACTCCTGTTATTGGAAGCCATTTCTCGCCTAAAATCCCGACAGAGTTAAGGACCAAACACAGTTATGTAGTGGGTGAGTTTGTTAATGGCATTTGTATATTCACACATTAATTTTTTTTTTTAAGTATTACAGAAGTTACAGTAAAATTTAGAGAGTAATGCAGGGGTCCAATCCAGTATTTTCCCAAGTGATGCAGCCTCCAGAATTGTGTGTTGCTGTTTGAAATCATTAGTAAAACTCAAGGTGTAAATTAAACGGGCTTCTGTATAAAATACTGACCTATTATTTTTTTTAAATTTTTTTAACATCTTTATTGGAGCATAATTGCTTTACAATGGTGTGTTAGTTTCTGCTTTATAACAAAGTGAATCAGCTATACATATACACATATATTAATAGATATTAAATCATGTCATAAATACAACAGTCCTGCTGAGTGCCCATCACACAAAATAACCTCGGGAAGGAGTTTATTTGAATTATGCTAAGGAAATGAGTTTCATGGTAAATTACATTAAAGCAAAGCCTGTAGGGTAGGAGTCTGAGTTTAGTGTTAGCTCAGAAATAGCAAACAATTAGTCTCCTGATAATTTTTCTAGGACAGTAATCGTCTTTTAAAATTGGTAAATGGGTGACATTTCATTAAATAAATTTCATCTTGGACATTCACAATGTAGATTTAAAAAGCATCTTGTCTCCTTAAATTCACAAGTGAATCTGGTGTTCTAAAATCTGAGACAATGGACACCCGGGTAAAGACACATTACTTTAAAGGAAAATGTTGGTTCAGCTTCTTATCCAACTCAGTTATTACCGTACAACTAGGGATGACTTATAACATTAACCTCAGGAGGGAAATTGGGTTGTTTTTCTAAACTTTGGTCTGTAAATTAAACAGAATTTCAAGCTCTTGTCTCCTGACCCCAAACTGACCAATAGACAAGGAGACACAGCACCACATCTTTAAAAAATGTCACAAGAAGCTCTGTCATGTGTTTACTTAAGAAAGCACTGCTCAGATGAAGCATCTGTCTCTTAATGACGTGATGTTTTTATTTTTACTTAATTTTCCAGTTAAGATTATTGAGATGCAGGAAGGTCTTGCCAGAGGTTGAAAAGAGAGTCAAAAGCTCACATGGGATCAGAGTCTAGACTCCTTGGTGAAGGAAACCAGGAGCTCCAATAATTGGATCCTACGTGTCTATTCAAATGCAAATCCTTATGTAGCAGTGATAAAACTCTTAAAACTTCCATTTCAAAACATTAAACATAAACGCTAAACATTATATCAATGATGTAATTTAGAAGGAAGAAAACAAATTTTTTCACCTTATAAATAGCTGTGTCAATAACCTTTTGAATCAAATTCAGGATTATCTCCTTCAAAAGGAACACTAGTAAACCATTACAGGATAGTGTCCAAATCTTGGGCTCTATAGCCAGATGAACTGGGTTCAAATTTTCCCCGAGCAGTATACTAGTTGTTGACCTTAGACAGGTTTGAAACTTCTCTGTGTATCAGCGTCCCCCCTTGGGTGACTCATTAATAGTACGTACCTCATGGGATTTTGTGAGGCTTAAAGGATATAAAAGATGCAAAGTGCTTAGAATACGTGCTTGACAAACATAAATACCCAGTGATAGTTAGTTAACTTCATTGTTCTCACTAATATCTTGGTTTTCTTACAACTTTACTTATGGGTATTCTAGTCTTTGATAAATTTTGATATTACTAGACACTCTTGATTTGTGAGAGAAGGCAAAATTTTCTATTCATAAGAGGAAAAATCACTCATTAAGTGTGTGATATATTTATTTTATGCCACCTTCAACTTGTTGGCTTTCCACACACATGACAGACAATCTACAGGCCTCCCCTAGAGAAATACGAATTGGGATTTGATTTAAAAACAAACCAACTGATACTAAACGCTAAATCTTTCAATGCTGCCTCCGGACATGGAGCAAAGACCTATTCCCACCTTTCATCTGGGGGCCAAGAAAGACACAGTGTGGCATTGCTCCAAACTGGACAGAAAAAAACGCTCAGTTCATGTTGATTAAAGCTATGGGTTTGAGGGTAAATACCAAATTTAAACCTAGCTTCCTTTAACCTCACATCTCACAGTCAGTCCTGACATCTGATTCTGTGCACTTGGCTTTGGTGTATGGTGTTTCCAGGGCCTCTGCAGCTTTTCAAAACATGGGTTCGTTTAATCTAATCATCGGTGGGAGCAGAGTCACATGCAGATCAACATAACCAGAGAACCGCAGAGAATCACTCCAACTGCAGCAAAACATATGCAGCCATACTGTTGTGTCTCGACCACTTCCTAAGCCTCCAGCTGAATATTTGGCCCTGACACTTTGCCTGATTTTAGCTTAGGAAGCATTTTGGAGACTTTCATGGTGGAGAGATTCACTTAGCACATTTTATAATTAACTACTCTAAGGTTAAGCTTCGGCCTGTTTGCAAATTATGGATTTCATTAGTCTAAATAAAATCAGATTGCTCCCCCTAGCACATTAGAAGCTGGCCTAACATCAGTAAAATTATTATGTTGGAGAGCCATGTGTACAGCAGGTGAAATCTTTGTTATTGAAAGCTGATAATAAAAGTTTGACAAGTTAAAAATATAAACTCCAAATGTAAACTTACATTCACTTGAAACTTGCTACAGTTCACATTTGGATTGTAAAAATTCTTACCTCCACCCAAGGTCCAGGGATGGGGGACTGAGTTCTTGATAGTTTCAAACAACTTTCTTAAACGTCCTAACAATTTACTCAGTGTTGACGTGCCCCTAACATAGCAAGATGGCAGGCAATTTGTTACTGTCTAGGCAGAGTCTAGACGCATCAAACTCTATTTTCCAGAAGCCTGTATTGACATCAGTTGACTATGCATCTCCAGAATCCAGCTCTTTTTTTGGAAAGAACTAGCAGGAAAAGAGAAGTGCTCCCGTTTACACGTGGCACGTGAAGAGTCACTTTTCAGAACTGTTCATTTAAGTCACTTCATTATGACTTTAACATCATGGATAGAAAACGTACAAGATAAGGACTTCAGGCTTGCCTCTGTTTATTGACATTTTACATAATTCTCAATGTAGGGGCACTTTTTGATGAAGGGAGTAAAAGAACAAAAAAACTTTTTATTCAACTATAATGACTTTGTATTTTAAACCACTATGTACAGAAAGAGGAAGCAGTGAGTGGGACATTCCATGTGAAATGGAATTTAAATCTGTTAATAAAAGTATTAATCAAATATATCATTCCACTTCTTATAGAAGAAATAAAGTAGAAAGATCATGGGAACAGCCTGGAAATTTCTCCACAGCTTATGTTTTGAGCACAGGAATGTATTTACACTGTATGCATGAAGCAAACTGCTCATTTTGGAATGGACTGAAGCGAATTCAAAACACTCTGGCAAAACCGAGGTTTCACAACGTCATTTTATCACCATATGTAGCCTGGATATGTAACCTCCAAATTTGGAAAGTAGTAAATGTCTAATAAAAGGGAAGGGAGGAAATTACATAAGAAGAACAGAGTAGAATTAGAATCCAGAGCATAGTTAATTCAAGCTGATGGCTTCAAGCAACAATCTAAAAATAAAGCGCTAGAAACAGAATAGCAAGCTGCACTACCCGAGATCACACTGGCTGCAGAAGCAAAGCTTTGTAATTGTATACAGATGATTAGGAAATATTTTGTAAGGTTATCTTTACAATTTTTAAGGCTTATACTTTATGACACATGTTCACAATATTTAGGCGAAAAGTGAAATTAAAGAAAAATAAAGCAATTAGAAAACAAAGTGAATGAAAGCCAGATCCCTTTATAAAAGGGAAATTAAATCCATATCCCCCTATTCCCAGACCTTAAATTTCTCAGATTAGGGCACATGTAATACAAAAAGGGAAATTAAGTAGGCACTGTTTGATTGGAGAATGAATTACAGAGAATTCTAAAGAAGTAAATAGAAATGATCCAAACAAGAAATTAAAGGGAACACAGAGCATAGTCAGACATCAAAGAGTTAGGTATGATTTTTTTTTTGCAAAGAAACCCACATTTCTCCCACGTTGTTCTCTTATAAAACTATGTCCACTATTCTTGTATTATTAAGAAATGTTCTTATTGTACATATACAGTTTTAATAAAATGTTCTCATTAGCAACTGGCTTCCTACCTCTCTGACTGCTGCCTGCCTGCATAACCTCTTGGTTTAGGAGCTCAGGAGGGCTGGGAAAGATGATGCTGGAAGGTTCTTCATTCCAGTCCAGTTGCCTTGGGGATCAATGCAGCCTCAAAGAAGCTGCATTTACTGCCACAGTGGTTTCTTTACAAAGAAACCAGAGGCTGTCAATGTGTAAAAATGGATCACTAGAGGATTGAAGGAACAGCTCTTCCTTCATGGAATCTGTAATCTCTTTTTCACAAGGTCAGGATTTAGGGCTCATGATCTCATGGGCGGTCGTGGCCACAATTCCACTCTGTTGCTTCTTTCTTTCTTCTTTTTTTTTTTTATTGGAGTAAAATTGCTTTACAATGTTGTGTTAAGTTTCTGCCGTACAATGAAACGAATCAGCTCTATGTATACCTATATCCCCTCCCTCTTGGATCTCCCTCCTCCCAAATTCCCAGCCCCACCCACCCCCCACATGTAGGTCACCACAGGGCACCGAGCTGAACTCCCTGTGCCATATAGCAGGTTCCCACGAGCTAGCTATTTTACATGTGGTAGTGTATTTATGTCAAACCTAATCTCCCAATTCATCCAACCTTCCTCTTCCCCACCTGTGTCCACAAGTCTGTTCTCTACGTCTACGTCTCTATTCCTGCCCTGCAAATATGTTCATCTGTACCATTTTTCTAGATTCCACATATATGCGTTAATATATGATATTTGTTTTTCTCTTCCTGGCTTACTTCACTCTATATGACAGACTCTAGGTCCATCCACATCACTACAAATGACCCAATTTTGTTCCTTTTTATGGCTGAGTAATATTCCATTGTATATATGTACCACGTATTCTTTATGCATTCATCTATCGTTGGACACTTAGGTTGTTTCCATGTCCTGGCTATTATAAATAATGCTGCAATGAACATTGGGGTACATGTGTCCTTTTTGACCTACCTCCCAGAGTAATGAAAATAAAAACAAAAATAAACAAATGGGACTTACTTAAACTTAAAAGCTTTTGCACAGCAAAGGAAACCATAAACAAGACAAAAAGACAACCCTCAGAATGCGAGAAAATATTTGCAAATGAATCAACAGACAAAGGATTAATCTCCAAAATATACAAAAAGCTCATGGAGCTCAGTATCAAAAAAACAAACAACCCAATTAAAAAATGAGTGGAAGACCTAAGTAGACATTTCCCCAAAGAAGACATACAGATGGCCAAGAGGCACATGAGAAGATGTTCAACATCACTAATCATTAGAGAAATGCAAATCAAAACTACAATGAGGTATCACCTCACACCGGTCAGAATGGTCATCACCAGAAAATCTACAAACAGCAAATGCTGGAGAGAGTGTGGAGAAAAGGAAACCCTTTTGTACCGTTGGTGGGAATGTAAATTGATACAGCCACTATGGAGAACAGTATGGAGGTTCCTTAAAAAACTAAAAATAGAACTACCATACGACCCAGCAATCCCACTACTGGGTATATACCCTGAGAAAACCATAATTCAAAAGGACACATGTACCCCAATATTCACTGCAGCACTGTTGCTTATTTCTCATCATTCCTCTACTCAGTGTGAGATGAACCAACCTCTACCTACCCAGGGCTTAGAACTTTTCTTATGGAACTTCTCTCACTCTGAATAATGGTGATTAATTACTGGTGTACTTTTTAAATGGTCTCTGTGTCACTACAATGCTCTTGAGTATTTGAACTAATTCTTCTTAGCTTTGCTGCAAAATCAGAATATTGCCTTGGGTGGCTCTTGTGTTTCTCCCACTTATTCGTGCACATACAGAGATATGTAATAAATATCAATGAAGGATCAATGTTAGGCTGTATTTTTTATCAGTGAGTTTAATAGGCATGAATAAGAGAGAGGTGAAGACATAATCCCAGCCCCAAAGCTCAAATGGCATTTGTGTTTTTAAAACACTTGCAGACATACCAGGTCTTCTAGTGCAGCCACCAGAGAGCCATGCCTCATTCATTATTAGTTCACTTTCTAGGGAAGAAATGGAGACTCATTGTCTGAATCTCTTTCCTGAGATAAAAGAGACCATGGAGACAGAGCTGGGATTCCATCTTGAAGCTAAAGATGCTCAATTAATAAAGTATTAAATTGAATTGTTATCAGTGATGCTATTGGACAGTTATTTACATTAAGATGTTATGTTTGTGTTTTTTTGCTTAGATGGTAAGAAGAGTGTCAGTTAAGAGCATTAAAATCATGATTAATACATGTGAACTGGCATTTAAGTGCTGATTTCTATTTTACTGCTCCAATATACTGACTTATACAGTTACACTTTTGATGTGAAGTTATTTTAAGTCCCAAAAGAAAACATAGCAGCCAAAAATGAACACCTTGTGAAATGTTCTTTGCCTACTAAAATTATGGGAAAAAAGTTTAATTTCTATTTTAAAATTATGGTTTTAGCTTAAGAAAACAATCTGCTTAATAAAATACAGCAAAAAAGTACAATAACTATCAAGCCATACTTTGCCTCCAAAAAGATAATGCTAAAATGTGACACATTAAAAAGTAAATGAACTACTACGGAGCGGCTAGGCCCGGGAGCCACGGCCGCTGAGCCTGTGCATCCGGAGCCTGTGCTCTGCAACGGGAGAGGCCACAGCAGTGAGAGGCCCACGTACCGCAAAAAGAATTTTTTAAAAAGTAAATGAACTAGTTAATTAAAAAGATAAACAGAAGTGTATATGGATATAAATAACAGCCAGTATCTGTAACTTACCCAACTTGGTCCCTGAAATAATTCAATGAAATAGGCATTATTATGCCTATATTTCAGATATGAAAACTGAAGCTTAGAGACTTTAAATAATCAGACCAGCATGACACAGGTAGAAAGTACTTTAGCAAGAACTGAGCCCAGATGGGTATAATTCTAACATTTAATCCTAAGTACTAAATTAACTTCTTATATACCTAGTAGCTAGGTCAATTATTAGGAAACACATATTCTTAATTGCTGGGATATTTTTCATATTTAACTCAGTCTTAAATTTCTAGTTTTAGGATTTAGATGAGTTTCTTAATGTCACCAGGTAAGTGACATTTTAAAACCAACCCTGGTAACTGTTAGGTTTTGTTTCATTTGCTTTGCTATTAAAAACAAGACAGGAATGTTGTCCATAATCTATTGATTACCTTCTCCAGGAGCTGACTGTTATCACTCACAGTGGAATAAAGCCTGATGAATTTCTGTGTAAATTGATTAGCCCTGGATGAATCAATAGAGTAACTTCTAAGGCAAACATCTCTGCATTCCATTGTCAACTGTGACAAATTTTGTCTGAGTCCTTTATGGATGCTTCAAAAGACAGTAGCACTAGCGAATTTCTCTTAAACTTTTAAATGGCACTGACAGAAAGGAAATAACTTCTGTGTATGCCTGACTTTGTTTTCCTTCCCTCTTATTAGTTAACCCTAAAAGTACAAATATAAACAAATGTAATCCCCAATGCTGCATCTGAACCAGGAGAAATCTGGAATTAATTGCCAAGTATTTTGGTTCCTGTTGCAGCTGTTACAAGTGTTTGATTTGGCCAGGGAAGAGAAAAGACACTGCATACCAATTTCGTGAGCCACGGTGAAGGCTGCATGGAGACCATCATCTTCAATCACAGCACAGCTGCGCTCGGGAGAACATATGGTCCCAACGTCTGCCATTCCCAGGGTGTCACATGAGTGATGCCCACATAAATCCTGCCCAGGAGAAAGAAAGAAATCATTAAAATCAATTTACATCCAGAAGGAGCCACCTTGTAGAGCCACTTGCTCACTCCAAATGTCAACACTGGGTTCTGTTTATGGTATCACCTGCTCAGCTCTGGAAACCTTCCAAAGACAAACTAATAGCATTGACTCTTCTAAGCTTCTCTGGGTCCCAGAAGCACAGAAGGGACTCAATTACATTTTAAAAGATGTCATAAGATTGTGGCTTGTCCATTACAATAGCAGTCGCAGCCTTAACAAAGCTGTACTGTGTATATGCAGGCACATATGCCATGGATCACTTTCACATACAGTCACGCTTAGGAAAGCCTTAATATTCTGACCTAAATTCCTGCTAAATTTATTAGAAGCCAAGTCTAATAATTTGTTTTCCATCACAGGGGCAAATTGCAATCACCTATTTATGGCAGAATATAAATTTCCCAGTAATTTGGGTAAGAAACTAAATTTCAATCTATAAGGGTAATTCCTCAAAAGATCATCTCTTAATTGCCAAATTGAGTTGTAATTTCATAGGTTGTGTCTTCAGAAATGTATACACTCTTTCCCACAGTGTTTAATGTAGTGTTTTTCAACCTGATCAATTCTCAGAAAATATATGTAATATACTGTATTTATATAAATGAGCATACATGTTCTCCTGGAGAGAAATTGCATAGCGTTTAAGAGATTCTCAAAGGGGAACATGATCACACCTCGCTAATGGTTAATATGATCAAATTAGATGAAAGGGACATCAACAAGACAATTTTAAATCACGAAGCATATAGAGAAAATATAAGCCAAATTTTTTGACATGATAGATTTGTAATGATAAGCTTTCCATTAAGTGCTATTTGAGTATTAATGGACATTAGACTTTCTTGTATTTGACTCCTGTTTTCAATGAAAATTAATTGACAGTATATATATTTCTGTCCAAAGCAAAAGCCATAAGTGAATAACTGCAGAAGAATTTAAAAAAAATATTAATTACTGTGAAAAATGACTATTTACTAGTTGAAATAAGTGTTCTCTCTGTTGCAGTTATTATCTTTGTATCTCCAACTACCACAATGCCTGACTTATAATAGGAACTCAACAAACATTTGCTTAATTGAGGTGAATTCTGACATATAGTCAGATGCAATGTAGACCTCACATAATTTTATTTTTTACTTTTTTTTTGATGACATGGAGCTAATATTTTTATTCTCCCAGGACAAAGAGAAAAGATAGTTATCCTATACAGATTTTTGCCTTACTGAACATTGTCACATACCTTTAATATGCTGTATGCTAGCAAGACCTCAACAGACTGCAGGAAGCCAGCACGAGATATTACTACTACATAACTAATGCCGCCTAGTCAATGTCAACACACTCTTCTAACTTTTCTCTGCATAAAAAGCTGCATAGAAGTCCAGTTAAGGTGAATAATATTTAAAAGGGATACCCTACGATCTCCCTAGTACATTTTCAGGTCCTTATTGTGTTCCGTATATTATGAGATCCCAGCTGTGATGAATTGCACTGTGGCCGCCATATTATTATAGCTGCAGACAGTAGAAATCTCAGCCAAGTAGCCTTGGTGAATCCAGTCACCAAACCAACAATAGCCTCCCAATGTCTCCTGGGTATCCTCATATGTCATCCATGGGATCTCAAATTACAGCTGTTGAGAACAAATTAGTAGTTTTTAAAATTGAAATTTGAACACACTTTTGCATAACAATCAGTCTTTGAGATAATTATATAGTACAATACATGTTTTAATCCATTTTTCCCCCAGTCATTTTAGTAGCTTTAAGACCAAAGGCCCAGGTCATGGTTTAAGTGAACTACTGGACACTGTGGGTTATTTCTGCACATGCATATTTTTTTAAACCGTGTTTTATGTTTATCTTCACAATTTGGGGTTCAAATAACAAAACCGAAGAATTGTTTCCCCTTCTTACTTCATTAATAAGCTCGGATGAACAGCCACAGCTAATGGAAATGGCCCTCTTGTTCTGAATAGAGTTTAATGTGGATTCTTAATCTCTCTCTGTTTACTGCTAATCAATTGCTCATTAGAGCCCATCAAACCTCCTTGTCATCCTTGAATTGCATTAAATGCATTTGGTCCTTTGCCACGGAAATTTGTACATGTGACAAAATAATGAACAGAAGCAGTTATTTTTTTAATCACACTGATTAAACCCTTGACTGCATAGCCACAGACTATATTTCTGTAACTATATTTATGTAAACTGGCAACCTTTCCACTTCACTCATGCAATTTCAAACCGTGGCAGCTCAGTTATGGTTTCTTCCTCAAGTTATACAACGAATGCCTGTATTTCTTTGGGAGGCAATGTTCACTCCATTGCATTAAAACTCAACTTGTGCATCAAATTATTAAGAATACAGCACATCACATTCATGTCTATTTTTTGATGGTGATTTATAACAACATTTACAGGTGCAAACCTTATTTGAAATTTATAGAATTTTTTTTTTTTAATTCATAGAAAGGGTAAAGACACCATTGGGGCAATAGCATTTATCTATCTGTCTGTCTGTCTGTCTCTCCATCTGTCCACCCATCCATCTATCTTCCAAATCTGGAAGCAGGGGATACTAAAGAAATGTAAATCACATACAGTAGCCACATAAGAGGCAAACAAAATAAAAGTGCTCTCAAGAATTCTTCTGCTTAGTCAGTGTAAATCTGAAGAGAAGTTATATCTCTGCTATGTTAAAGATGGTTCTTTTTATGCAGGATTGATATCTTATCATGATATTGATATCGTGTAGACAACAATGCAATGGAAGATTTAATAAAATGTAAGGGTTGCAAGAGCATGCAGAGATTTAACTGGTGGGTTTGTGGTGTGGTCCTGGCCAGAAGCCAGGACTGGGACAATGTACCTAAAATGGAGCCGAGATAGTCAGCAAGCCCAACGAAGACTTGACAGGGTGGTCACTGACATGGTGACTAAGGGTGGTCATTTAGAGGATCATGAATATGGCCGTATCTGTGACTTATCGTGAAGTTTAGGAGGACTCACAGTACATCAGATCTATTCTTGTGGATGGAGTGGGGTCGGGGAGGGAGCCAGCAAAGTCTGCTACCTTGAGAAGCAGGTGCCCAGAAGCTAATACAACTTGGAAAATCCCAGTGGTCGGTACTGGGTGGGGAAAATGAACTAAGCCGATATGAGTGTGCAAAGTGGAAGGCATAACAGGAGACGCAGGATTTCTAGTCTTGATGGGAGATTGGTCTCTCAGGCAGCATAAATGCGCTGAGGGAAGGAAGGAAACGTGAAGGCTGATAAGAGCAGATATCATCACAGCTGTGGTAACGGCAGCCAAAATGAAGGCAGGGTACCTTGTATGGGGGAATCTGGAGTTAAATAGCAGCATCTTCTATTTCTGCAGATATTACCCCCTGGTAAGGACAAGCTCAGAGCTCAAGGGAAGGGCAGAGAAGAGGGTTTAACTAGCCTCAGGTATCTACCTATCTGTCTACCAGATTCCTAGTGAAGAGGGATTTAGGGTTACCTAAACAGCAGCCCCCAATAGCAGAGATCTTGATTTGGACCTCAGCAGAAACTACATTAATAGGGTCTGTTAGGCCAACCATGACAATGACCCATGTTCTGCAGTCTCTGTCCATGCTTCTGGATACAACTAGGTAACACAAAAAACATGGAGCTCTGCTGGATTAGGGACCAAGGGATCCAGGTACACTTATTCCTAAAACAATTATTGTGTGTCCACAACCTGCCAGACACTGTGTGAAGTGCTGACAGTGTGGTGAATAAATACAATAAGATCTGATCCTGACCCTTAAGAAACGTCATGATCTAGTGAGCAAAACAAGACATGTCAAGAAGGAAGCAGATTGAACAGGTTGCTGAGGGAGTTCAGAAGAGGAATTGCCAAGCTCTCCTTGGGGGAATCAATAAAGGTGTTTCAAAGGAGCTCACTGGATCTTGAGGGATGAAAGGGAGTCTGACAGTGTTAGAGGAAGGGTATTCAAAAAAGGAAAGACTCGTGAATATATCAGGGGTGGGAAAAGGCAGGGTCTGTTTTGGAAATGACAACATGTTTCTTGTGGCTGGAGCACAGGATAGACCTGGTGGAGGATGAACAGGGGAAGCTGGAAAGGTAGCCTGGGCCCGGAGTTCCAAGATAGGGAACTTATCCTGGTAAATATGAGATAAGAAGAAGAGAAAGGAAAGATGGAGCACATTGGAGATTGAGGTGAATAGATGCTCAGAAGAGTCGTCGTTCTGGAGAATGGAGATGGAAGCTGAGAAGAGATAGTGATGCTTTAAATTCAACTCTATTAATTAGATTCATTGTGTGAATTATTTATATGCTTTGAGACTACTTTCCTTCATCAATAGCATTAGGAACTTGGACCAGGTGGTTTATGGGTTTGTTCCAGCTACACACATGTTGAGATTAAGGGAAAACACTTCAATTAATAGATGGAGAAATTAAAGCTCAGGGGTCATTAGTGTCCAAATTCAGAAGCTTGAGACTGGTGGAGCTGCAATTCAAACCTATATCTAAACATTCCAATTCCTGAACTTACTTCACCAAGGTGCAGTTAAATCATCACCTGTGTTTCCCCCGACATTACTCTTATCTTTTACATTCATAATCTCTACTTGGTCAAGCAAATTCCTTGGTTGTAACAAATAACACAGTCTTTCTCTCTGTGGTATATCTGGTGAAACTCAATAATCTAGAGGCACAGAAAAATACAAAATGCACTGAGAAAGAAATTCCAGAAAGCAAGAAACTGGAAGTGATGGATAAGAAACCTGGTGACATCATTAACTTGCCTGTCTCTCACCTGCCGCATCAGATCAGTCACTGTAAGTCACTGACTCCATCTACCAAATGCCTCATGTAGATGTCCTCTCTTTCTTGTTCCTTCCATTGTTCCCTCCTGCCTGGACTATCACCTAAGGTTTCTAAATGGTCCTTTCGTCTCCTGTGACTTCCCTACCTATATGCTGCAGTCAATTACATTTTAGAACCCAGATCTTATAGGATTCCTCCATTCCTGCAAAACTTAAAAGGCATGCCAACCTCAGCCTGGCATTTAAAACCTTGCACAATGCAACCCAGGCTTCCTTGCCAGCTTTAACTGCACCTTTATGATCCATTTTGTCCACTATTTCCTGCATATCTCCCCAACTTCTTTGGCCCAAACTTTAGCCCCAATATTCCTCCTGCTAGAAGGGATTAATTTACTCAAATCCACTTCTTTTTAACACTTATTGACTCGACCCCTGCCTCTCTACTTCTAATGCCACTGCTTTAGTTTAGACCATCTTGAGTCTCTCCTTGAAGATTACCGAAATAGTCTGTAAAGGCTCCCGCAGGCTCTAGCCCAACTACTTAGGCCAGAAGGCTCATTCAAGAACACCCCTCTGATCACTGCTGCTTTCCTTCTGATGCTCTTTCCATAGACTCCCACTGAATTTAATTTACAATTTAAACTCTTTATGCTACCGACTGAATCGTGTTCCCTGCCACTGTCTAAATTCATGTATTGAAGCCTTAATCCCCAACGTGACTATATTTGGCGATTGGGTCTATCAGGAGGTAATTAAGGTAAAATTAAATCATAAGGATGGGGCCCTGATCTAATAGGATCAGTGTCCTTTTAAGAAGAGATGCCAGAAAACTCTCTCTTACCCCTGCCCCCTCAAACACACCATGTAAGCACAAAGTGAGAAGGTAACAGTCTACAAGCCAGGAAGAGAGTTCTCACCAGAAAGCAAATAGGCTGAAACCTAGATCTTGAACTTCCCAGCCTCCAGAATTGAGAAAGTAAGTTTCTGTTGTCTATGGAGTTTTGCGATGGTAGCCCAAGAAGACTAATACACATGGAATAGAATTTCTTCTATAAGCTGGTTGTTATCATCTTTTCTAGACTAACCTATCACCTTTCCACTCTCACACCATCTGTCCTATCATACCTAAACCCCTATATTTCCCAGAATTACCATGCTGCCTCTGGGCCACTGCACTATTAGTTTGGTGTGTCTGCAATGCCTATTTCCTCCTTATAGATCTGGTTAATTCTCCTCTTTCTTCCAAATTGAACTCAGATGGGTTAGGCTACCTTCCAATGTACTTCCATGACATTTAATGACCACATTTATTACAAAAGTCATCACACTGTATAACAATTATTCATTTCCTTGTCTGTTTCCTAGAATAGGTTCTTTGGAAAGGGGCTACTTTTCAAACCTCTTCATCCCTCTTTGCCTATTAGAAGCATATTGAATGTTTGAATAAATTTGCTGTAATATTTTTATTTTAGAGACCACTAGACAGGACGAACTTCCCTCTCAGCCACCTGTCAGCTGTTACTCTGAGAAGTTTATCTCTGTTTCTCTTTGTATGAATGTCCTTATCTGTCAACTTATGATAATGTCACTATGGTTGTAGACCGCTGAAAGGATTAATTATAAAATGGTTTATGACTATGGATAGCATCTTATGAAATGTTCAATAAAAGGTGGTTGAATCCAAATCAAATCTGCCCATCCTTCGAGGACCAATTCAATTCTACATTTACAATGAAGCCTGTATAAAAATACACAGGCAGAATTGATTCTTCCTTCCTTTTTCCTTTCTAAGCCTTTGTTTATAGCTTAGTTACAGCATTTATTAGCGTTTTCCTAACATTAGCTGATTTATGCATATATCTGCTTCCTCTCCCCTTGTGATAAGCTGGGCTGGGCAGGGACCAGGTATTTTCCATCTCGCTGCTTTCAGCTCCCTAAATGAGTGTCTCACACTTAGGAGATGCCCAGAGGCAGGTGCTGAAAGTGAGGAAGACAGTATGTCCTGTGTGCTGTGGTTTACTGTCTCTCATATAATAGACTTCAGATTTTAGGTAATATTCTTCACAATTAATTTAGATATAATTTACTTACAACATTATATTAGTTTCAGGTGTAAAACATAATGATTCAATATATGTATATATCGCAACCTGATCACCACAGTAAGTCTAGTTAACATCCATCACACACATAGTTACAATTTTTTTTCTGGTGATGCAAACTTTTAAGACCTACTCTCAGAAATTTTCAATTCACAATTTATTATTTTTGTTATTTATTTATTTATTTTTTGCGGTACACGGGCCTCTCACTGCTGTGGCCTCTCCCGTTGCGGAGCACAGGCTCCGGACGCGCAGGCCCAGCGGCCATGGCTCACGGGCTCAGTCTCTCCGCGGCATGTGGGATCTTCCCGGACTGGGGCACGATCCTGTGTCCCCTGCATCGGCAGGTGGACCCTCAACCACTGTGCCACCAGGGAAGCCCCACAATTTATTTTTAAAATGTCAACTTGAGCTGCTGAATCTGCTCCCAGTCTTCCCATTTCTTAGACATTTAGCCTTCTATTGGTTAGAATTGACCTATCAGCTATGATCCCTTGATAAGGGCTTGCTTTTGAATTTAAATGGGATTTGAACTCAAATATGTGATTGAAATAGTCGATTCAGTTTACAAGCAAATAAGAAAAAGCACATCCGTTTCCTTCTTCCAAGCTTCCAGTCTTCCTCTAGGGCCCTCTATTGTCATAACCTTGCAAGGAGCCAGCTGTTAATTCTGGGTGGAGTCCCCACCACAGCATTATAAGGCAGAATGCAGATTAGGAGTTTGGGATTGACATGTACACACTGCTATATTTAAAATACATAACCAATAGGGACCTACTGTATAGCACAGGGAACCCTGTTCAGTACTCTGTAATGGCCTAAATGGGAAAAGAATTTGAAAACAATAGATACATGTATATGTATAACTGAATCACTTTGCTATACACCTGAAACTAACACAACATTGTTAATCAACTATACTCCAATATAAAATTAAAAAAAAGGCAGAATATAGAAGTGAGGTGTTAGCTGACACACAATTGCCTGTTAACTGGCAGACTGATGATTAATGAAAATGAATGAACCTTTTCTATTATGTAGTCTCGTAGCTGGTTCAGTTTCAATCCAATGCTTTCAAGCCATGAAAAAGTAAAGCTTTCATTAAGCTTTGTTGTGCAGGGGTGAGGGAATGTTAAACAGACGAGGTCGGGCATGTTCAGGGTGGTATGGTCACAGACAGGAAATGTTAAACAATTTCCCACTTTTTTTCTCAAGCAGGTAGGTGTTTTGTTCCTAAAGGAGAGTGCATCATCTCCAAAATGGATTTAGGAGTGTGCCTTTAAGGAAACTATCTTAAAAGAAAAGAGGAAGCCAGGAACCAGAAAAGGATTCTGGAAAGCAAACATAAATCCTGGGGAGATCAGATTTCTACTGTTTGATGGTAGCAGTGGTATGAATTCCAGCGTAAGTGCCACTCTGGAATGAAAATGGCTCCTCTTGCAAAAAAGTGACTGGTGCTATATTTCCCTAATTAGGACAGCGCCTTGTGCTGGGGTAGAGTCCTGACAGTGAAGCCTGTTAGTTTGATAAATGAATTACTAGCACTATTCTGCTGATTCCTAGACATAATGCTCAAGATGCCCTCGGCTAGACAACATGGGTGGAAAACATATCCTCACACATTTGCTTCATGCCTGAAAAACAAGTAATTTAGGAGACATCTGGATACAGAATTTGAACAGTGCTCAGAGCCCATCAAAACATGGATTTCATGGCTTGGCGTCTGGCTGCTAAGCAACGTACCTCTTACATTCAAAACAGAGATGTAAAAGTAGATCCTGGTGCCAACTCCGGGTATTTCTCATTGAAAAAAAAATAGCCATGAAAGTTTTTCTTTAGGTCCCAGATATCTGATTTCCATGAAACTGAAGATCTCAGATCATTTCTCCTCTAGCTCTCTTGGTTTCCACATTCTGAAGTATTAGGCAGAGATTAACATTATATTTTAAAGTACTCTCAAATGAATGCTACATGAGTCTTGTAATATTTTCCTCAGCCCCCTAATTAATTGCATTTTTAAAATTAGGTGCATACATTCATAATCATATGCTCTTCAAATATTTGGTTCTCATCAAGTTAGATGTATATACCAGAGGGCCAACCACAAACTAAATGAGATTTACTTTACTAAAAGTATGCTTCTGCTTGGCAAGGAGGCCAGGGAGGGCCCATGTAAAATATTTTCCATGTGTAGACTAGTTTGAAAAATGAATGTTCTTATAACACTTATTAAAATTAAGATAGATGTTAACTTATTTCCCCCTTGCTTTATCTATTTAAAGGAACTGATATATTTCAAAGCTTGGAAAATAGGAATCGTTAACTACCCAAACAAAAAACAAATCCAGAAAAAGCAACAGACAGATCATTTTGAATCACTGACTAGTTTTCCTTTTTTTTCTAAGAAGCAATTAGGAAAATTATGGGGCAGGAAATAGGGAGTATTGGGGTCTTCTATTAATGTTTATGGAATGTGCATTTTTATTCCAAAATGAAAGTGAACCATGAAAATGTTCAAAGTGAACACTTTGCAGTAGTATGCCTACAAAAGTATTTTTTCTTCAGTCTTTAGAGAACTTCCTTCCATAAACTCTCTGAAGCCTCCTTCTTGGCAGCCCCTAGTGATGTAGCAAAGCAAGAAATCCAGACATGGAAAGTTGTGAACCAAAAAAAGAAAGAAAGAAAAAAAAAAGACTTGGAAACCAAATAAAAAAGGGATAGTTTTACAGGAGAACTTCACTTCATATGGAAGGCTACAAAAATGAATGTTCTTCCGTTTTAAAGATTAATGTTGTGCAGAAAAATTAAAGGATGGTTTCCAGGAGATCACTTCATGAAGAGAAAGGTTTTCCATTGTACAAAGCACTGTGCGTTGCCCACTTCTCCCTAAACTGCTGCCCTCCGGCATCTTTATTTACATGTGGTTTACATCTGTGTCCACCCTGTGAACCACAAGTGTTTCTCCACTCCAAATTTATCAACACTTTTCCTTCATACCAGAGGTGCCTTAGTAAAAATAGGAGAATTAGGTGGTGGAGCTATGTGATTCTGAAACCTCCTGCAAGCCATCATTGAATTTCCTGTCCTAGTTCTGGTTGCTCCCTTTGCACCATGATTTTGCATAATATTTCAAAGCTTCTAATCCTTCTCTCTATCCTGGATGGATCTCAAACACTTAAAGAATGAGCTTTCAAAGTCCATTCTTACCAGGCATGTGAAAGCATGACTCAAACCCGCCAATCAGAGTACAGCTATGAAAACTGAGGCTCAAAGCTCTGAGCAAAACAAGCTCAAAACCAGTCCAGACTCTGTATCTGAATGTCACACTTTTGTGACGGTCTACATAGATATTGTGTTCCTCCCAGAACCTCTGGGCCTATAAAGATCAGTATTTTTTCCCTTCCTGTAACCCCCTTCCTTAAAAGAGGGAAATCCTGGGAAAACATTCCTTCATGTCTTGACTCTTTGCCCAGATCTTTCCGCACTGGGGCTTCAGAAACATTCATCCAAAACCCAAACATGCAAGCTGGATGTGACCCTTGACTGGCAGCTGTGGAGGACGGAGCAGTTCTTGCCATGCATTGGAGGACTAGGCAAAGGAGTTGCTAAGGAACCTCAGAAGATTGGGTTTCTATATCCTCCTGGCCATCCCCAATCCCTTCCATCCAAGGAAGCAAGATTCCACCAAGCTGGGTATGTAAGAACTCCATTAGGAAGCCAGACAGGAAAACAAGTCCTTCCTTTGGAAAGCCTTCCCTTGACTTATGTCTTGAAAGGGGTTCAAGTAAGAAGGTATGGACGTTTACAAAGGAAGATGGTGGGTAAAAGTGACTACAGTGAATGCATCATCAGCCCTTGCCATTAGGTTAGACAAAGTTATATCTTTGGGTTCATTGCAAAGTAGATGATCCCTGATTCCAAAGACAAACTTGCTTTCCCCCTTTTCTCATTTAACGACGCACATTTCCCCAAGCATTCTAGCTCCATTTTACCACATTTACGCATCTATGACTGCGTATCTCAGACTGGAGACATCCTGCCTGTTGGACTGATTGTGTGAGCAGGTCTTGGTCATTTAAGGCTTGAATTGCTCCGGCTCTATCCCGAATACGGGAGCAGATCTGGAGGCTGTCTGGGTTTCCTGCAAGAAGCAGGGAAGCAAACCCATGGGGGCAGGCGGTCTGTGGGAGAAACAAGGCTGTCAACAAGGCTGTCCCGTTGACCTACCTCCGTACTCCGGGGCTTGAACCACTCCCCCAGGCGGGACCTACCTCCCGAGTAAACAGGATGGCCGCGTCGTAGTGTTCCTCGTGGTCAGCCCCCAGCTGGTTGTGCTGGTGCTGCCATTTGCAAAAGTTCTTGAGCGTGGCGGCCGCGTTCTTGCTCACTTCCAGGCTCTTGTCTTTGTCGCCCAGCACCACCACCTTCACCACGACCAGGCGGATGTGGTTCTCGATGCTGGCGTGACTGTACAGCTTGTTGGCGATGGAGGCCAGGGTCAGGAGGTAATGCTGCAGGCCCTGGCCGTACATCCGCGCCATGGACGCGTCAGCCACCAGAAGCAGCTCCACCTGGCGGGCCCGGGAGACGGAGCGGCGTCGCCGCCGCCTCCACCACGTCTGTGGTCTCTGACTCCCATCGGACGAGGGAGCTGACTGGTCCGGGAGATGCAGGGCCAGCGCCCAGCGTCGGTCCGGGCTGCTGTGCGCCGGGGGGCGCTCACGGGGCCCTGGCGGGGACGTGGGGGTCTCGCAGCTGGTGCGAGGCGGCAGGGCCTCAAAGCTGAAGCCCTCGCGGGTGTAGACGTGCAGGATCCGCGCGGACCCGTCCCCGTACACGCGCCCGGCCTCCGCCTCCGCCCAGGGCGCGCGCAGCAGCGGCTTCAGGGTGTAGCGCGCGTGCTTGACCGCGAAGAAGCCATCGAGACCACCGCAGAGGTCAAAGACAGCCAGAGAGCGGGGGCTGCCGTCCACCGTACCCCGGTAGAAGCAGTGGCCCCGGTGGCGCCGGGTCGCGTTCGGCCCGCCTCCTGCGGGCACAAAGCCAGCGGCGCCCACCGAACCATCCCGCTCTAGGTCCAGGAGGAACCTCCGGCCGCCCGCGTAGATCAGGTAGCCCACCTTGCCGCCGCCCGAGTAGAGCTGGTCGATGTTCTGCACAAGCCCGTGGCTCCTGCGCTGCGGCGCCAGGGGGTGAGGGTGCCCGGGAGGCTCGGCCGGCTCCTGCGCCTCCTCCCCCTGCCGCCGGCTGGGCTGGGCGGCCGCAGCAGCAGCCCGAGGCTGCCCGGCTTTATCCTGGGCAGGTGCCGCGGCGGGGCCGGCCGCGACCGGGGGCAGGCGGAGCGCGCACAGCAGCAGGGACGCCCACCCGAGCAGCATAGTGCGCTGCCCGCGGGGAGGGGCTGCGCGACGGGGACTTTATGGGGGTTTGTTATTCGCTCTGGAAGTTACCGGGGCGGGAGGTGGGGACACACATACACTTGCTTGCAAGGTTGAGTCAAGTGTCGGAGGGAGGGGGACCCGGCAGCAGCGCCAGCCTGTCCCGGCCGCGATGCCAGCGTGCGAACTTTTCTTTGTTGGTTTGGAAAATGTTTGGATTCGTGCTCCCGAAAGAGGATTAAAAAAAAGAATAAAAGAAAAAAAAAGAAAAGAAAAAAGAAGAGAAAAGAAAAAGAAGCCGGGTTGTGGAGAAAAGGGGAAAAAACCCAATCCAACCCCAGCCAGGATTGGGGCACCGAGAAAAGTAAGGAAGGTGCCGCGCACCAGGCGGGCAACTGGTGCGTGCTGCCTCCAGCCCCCTTGCTGCTCGGGACCCGCCGGCAGCAGGGGTTCCAAGCTCCGGAGCCCGCTTCCTTTCTTATTTTGTGGGTTTCCTTGACTCTACTGGAACCGGGAGGAAGGGAAGAAAGAGAAGAAAAAAAGCCATAAAAATTAACAGAAAATTAACAGAAAAACAGAAATGCAAGGGGCGGCCTGCGGCGAGCCAGCGAAGCTGCGCGTCCGTGTCCCTTCTGATGCAGTGTCTTCCTGCCCGCCGTCATCCCCAGTCGGCCGCTGCGAGCGCGGAGAGCAGCGCGAGCGCTGTGAAGATGCGAGGAGGTGGAACAATGAATTTATAGCGGCATGCCATCCTGCAATGGCAATTTCAACAATTCGTCACTGCAAGCTGCCTCTTAAAGGGAGAGCTTCCCCCACCACTCCCACCCTTCCTGGTCCGCGCCTAATCAGATGGGGGAGGGCGGGCCTGGGGGGTGATCGAGGAAAGGGCGACAGCGGAGGAGGAAGGGACCCGGTGAGGTGGAAGGAGGGTGGGGGAGGGAGCAAGGGCGAGGGGGAGAAAAGTATTTGAGTAAGAAAAACAGAAGATTTCTTTGGCCTCATTTAAAGCCACAGCGGCTGGGGTTTGTCTGATATTTCACAACCAATCGGGGTTGGCTAACCTCGGCTTACCTCATCTCCTGACGGGGTGTTTTGGTATGTTTTTAAAGTTACTGAGACGTTTCAAGTCTCTCTCTGCCCCCTTTTCTCCTGCTTTTCTTTCCCTCAGTAGGAAGTTCCTGCAGCACGTTTTTGCCCTGTGCACACCGGTGCGCTCTGGCCTCGTAGACCTTGCAACCGCATCCCTCAGCCAAGGGCTTTCAGCTTCCCGTGCGCCCCCTCGCCCCGCTCTCCCGGTACCGGTTTCCTCCCTCCGCATCCCTCGGACTCTTCGCTCTCGTTCTTGGATGCACGCTAGGTTCGGTCTTCGGGTGACTAACTTTTCCGAGCCACCAGCAGAGTGGCCGCGCAGGCGGAGAGCCGCGGGCGCTTCCTGGCGCGTCTCTGCGCCCCGAGGGCTGCGTGTCCCCGGGACAGGGCCGCGGGAGGCCTGGGAACTCCGCGCCTTTGTGTGCGAGCCGCGGGCTCCCCGCTTCCTCAAGCGCGCCTTTCATCCTCGCCCACGATCTTTCACTTAATCCCGGATGACTGGAACTTCCTTTGCTTTGCTTTAAGAAGGCAAGGGCGGGAGGGGGGGAGAGTTAACTCTTGAAGGGAATTGCACTCATTTTTTTTTTTCTCCCCATAAGATTAGGAAAAAAAAACAAAAAGTGCCCACACTTTTCTTTTATTCCTTCGTCTAAAATGATATTTAAATGATAAATACCCATATATGTATTTATTTTTCCTAAAACAACCACCACCACCCTTGGCCCTGACCTACTATCATTCTCAGAAATTCCTTTTAGGTGAAAAAGAAGACTTTTGGGGGGAGGAAGGGCGCAGGTTGGTGTTTATTAGTATCTGAGTGGTATTGTTACTGCTACTTGGTTTCTCTCTCCTCTTTCTTTCCTCAAATTATCAACTCTAGTAGAAAAGAAGGAAAATCCTACTTTCTAACCACTACTGATAATGGTTAGAAGGTCTACCGTAGGGACAAGAGTACCTTCCTTCCCCATTATTCCAAGACGAATTAATGAATACATCATTGAAAAATGAATCTGCTATATAGTTAGCACATTTCTGTCTTTCTACCTTTGTTTAATTCACAGAGATGCATGCCAAGGATAGCAGGGGCACCTCTGTGCACCCCAAGCTGCTGGTGGTTTTTGTATCTTTGTTAAGAGATCTGATGACTATTTCAGGGAATCGGGAGGGTCCTGAACTGGCTTGAGGTCCTCCGAGTAGCAGCGATGAACCCGGGAATCCCAGAGCTGCCCAGCAGTGATGCCCATTGCCCTGTGCCTGGAGCACCCTCTGGAGTCACCTGGAAGGAGGGGTGAAGCGTGTTTTGAGAGTTAGTTCTCACTTATAAATGAACTGATCATTGGGGTTTCTGGACCACCCAATAACTTCTAGTGGATTCTGAAATACCTCAAGATCTGGGAGGAAGTTCTATTGCTGAAGGCCATTGCCTTTTAATTCCACGACCCCTCAGTCTCTCAGTGGTCAACTGTCCAAGACCAATACTACCAGTTGAATATTTTGAGGAACCAGAGACATTCAGAAACAGGAAATAAAGGAGAACCTAGTTCCTGAAGTCTTCCTGTTCCCCCAGTAGCCTTCAAGTTTGTACTGGCCATTCTCTCTTCAGGGGTCATTGCCTGTGCCTTTAGATAGGATTTGTTATTGTTATTATTACCAATTTCAGTAAAAAGTAGCCCAATATTCGTCACTAAATACCATCTCTAAAACAACTTGGATTCATTAATTTTAACCCTTTCATCATTGTTAATCTCAAAGGATCCTTTTGATAGAGAAGCAGATGGCAGTGGTGTAAATTAATTAATTATAATTATTTGAATTCATAGATTTCATATAGTTAGCATTTAAACAAATTCCAAATCAATTTTCTTCTTAGTGAATGAACATCTTTCTCCTCTCTCAGAAACACTGCATTTCTCACATGAATCATGCCTCTGAATTTTATGCCTTCAATTTTAATTACATAATGATATTTGTACTCAGGTAGATTATTCAAAATTTTAGAAGTATGTTGAAGAACAAGATAGATACAGATAAAGCTCCAAACATGAATATCAAGTACTAAATATAAACATAACCACATATTCACAAGGACAGGAACTAATACAGCTTATAAATTTAATGAGTAAATTCTTACATAGTCAGAACATTTCTAATTGGATATAACCTTTTTCTTTTTCTGTGAAAGTAACTTGGGCACTTTAGGAAGTTCATTTGGTAACACTTTAAAAATATTACCCTTGTGGATTAGGATGAATATTCCACAAATGTTCCAGAAAAATTAATGTCTGTCTGTCCAATAATATACTTTGCACTGGCTAAAAGTAGCCCGTGTTTTTATTTTCTTTTTAAAGAAGAAAAAGAACATGTATGAGGAATCATGTTTAGGGGGACAATTTGCTACTTCGTTATTTCATTATTCCAAGTGACAGTGTTACTTGTGCATATTTAATGAGAAGTTTCCACTGCATTTCTAAAGTATATGACCACACCTGATGTGTAATTTTACATTTCCCCAAAGGAAGAGAGACTTTCTACTCCAGAATGTTACAAATTGGAAATTATTTTAGAGATTATTATCTAAGAGTTGAGACCAAAGTGAGTTGCCTGGGAGTCAAAAGTCCACTAGTGGCCAGCTCTCCTGCAACCTAAATTCCTTCCCCCTGATTTGATGGGCAATCCACAACCTCTCTTAAAATCCACCCAGTGTAACAAATATCTGTCAAGGTCCCACTGCAAAGTGCTCTGGAGGTTCTCTGGAGACATATGAAAATGAATAAGTCATGATTAATGTTCAAAGATGCTGACAGTTCAGAGATGGAGCCAACTGTACCAAGAGATACTTGGAATACAAACTGGAAAATGCAAATAGAGAGGGGAAAAAAGCAAGAGAACAACTTCTGCAGGTGCTTTGAGCTGTGTATTTCCAGTACAACTTCATTTCATAGGATGTGTATATTCTTGTAAGTAGTATTTTCTCAAATTTCCATTTGCTAAAGTGTCATTTCCTCCCCTCCCCCCATCTATGATTTTAATGCTAAAAATGAGGAAATAACTGACAATAAAATATTCCCCTCTAGTCAAACACCTGTTCTTTACCTCCCAGGTAGGAGAATGACAGCCTGTCAACTCTGTAATAGTTTTCCTTTCCCACATCAGGGTCCCTACCCTAGGTCTTGCTGTATTTTGAAGTCCCTGAGTATCAGGTCCCTGAGTGGCAGGATGCTGGATGCTGGGAGTGAAGCAGCTCCACTGCTGCTTGAGGCCCTACATGAATGCTCTAAAGATTCTAGGTCAGCCTTTTCCTCAAGTGCCACTCAACTTTGCAAATTCCAGTTCTCAGAAGACTTGCTTCAAAACCAAAGGTTATTTTAGATACCTCATATAAGTGTGTAATCATGCAGGATTTGTTCTTCTGTGACTGGTCGATTTCACTTCGCATAATGTCCTTCAGGTTCATCCATGCTGTCCACATAAAATAGTCAAACTCATAAAAGCAGAGTGTAGAATGCTGGCTTCCAGGGTCTAGGGGGAGGGGGAAATGGAGCATTGCTCTTCAAAAGTATAAAGTTTCAGTTATGCGAGATGAATGAAATCTAGAGATCTGCTGTAAAACATCGTGCCTATAGTTAACAATACTGTACTGTATGCTTAAAAATTTATTGAGGGTGGATTTCATGTTAAATATTCTTAACACAAAAACAAAATGAAAACCAAAGGTTACACTTGGGGAATAGGGAAAGGAGTGTATGCTATCTTTGATATGAATCCTAAATTTTTAGAGGGTAAAACTACTACCTAAACTATGATTCTCTTGCGGTATGCGGGCCTCTCACTGTTGTGGCCTCTCCTGTTGCAGAGCACAGGCTCCAGATGCGCAGGCTCAGCGGCCATGGCTCACGGGCCCAGCCGCTCTGCTGCATGTGGGATCTTCCCGGACCGGGGCACGAACCCGTGTCCCCTAGCATCGGCAGGGGGACTCTCCACCACTGCACCACCAGGGAAGCCCTATCCTTCTCTTTTTTCCTAACCCTTTACCTCCCTCTCCATCTCCTCCTATAATCTACAATGGTGTACACATCAATGTACATGCACGATCTCACACATATTAGACACACAACACACAGCAGCATGTGTGCACCTGTGCACACGCTTCGCCCTAACTCGGTTTCCCATCTAGGCTGTACTGATGTGACAAGGGGATAGAATGTCTTGAGAAAATAGGAGAGGGTATTATGCCAGCTCTTCCTTTCCCCTTGCAGAGAAAACTTTCTTGAGACCTTCATTGTAGAGATTTTATTTTTTTAGGGAAATATACCACACTTCTGATAAAACTCAAAACCATTTTGTCTGGTCTCTGCTTAGGACATATTACAGAATGGTCTATCTCTTGTGACAGATAACATATGCTTCAGAATCAGTGTTATTTAATTTTATAAAGAATAAATTTTGGACAAAGCTAGATTTTCATGTTTTTATATGCAGAAATTTTATACAGTGTAAAAGTCTTCGAGTAATGTACATGGTATTATTTAAGACATACAGGTGCTATCTGTAAAGTAAAACCAACAAGTGTTTTTATGCTGACCAGCTGTGAAATGTTGTTTTAGCTTTTCTCACACAAATATGCACATATTACTTTCTTTTATGAGTTACTCAAGTCCTTTTTTTTTTTTCTTTATTTTCCAAAAATCATCTCAAAATCAAACGTTACTGGAAACACATGGAAAATCAGGAATTTCCAGCCTAGAGTAATTTAAAACATTTGAGGTTTTTATTTTTTCCTTCATGATGACAAATTTAAGCAAAGATTTCAAATTGCGTAATGAGTAGTTGTTGCCATCGTCATTGTAGCAGGTAAGAATTGTTGTTCCATAGCCCTACAACTAGTTTTTTTTGTTGTTTTTTTAAGTAAAGTTTACATGGTAGCAACACTTTGTTCAACCTCTGCAATATCACAGTCTCCTTGGAAACCAGTGAATCTCTCCTTATTAAAAGTATTTGCCTTATTCTGGTCAGTAAAGTAAGAAGCGGAAGTTAGTCCAAACAAAGCTGATAAACATCAATTGGTTCCTGCCTCACTCGCCCCCGGCTAGTAAGGAAATGAAGACAGTGGCTGCCTAATCAATAAGCTTACCTTCCACCCATGCTGCTGGTTGCTTAGACGGTTTAAGAAAGAAGTACAGAGTATCATTTCTCATGATTATCCATAGACTAATTCATACCTGTCCAACACATACTTTTCTTAGACAGGTACTAGCAGGTGGAAGGAGCAGTTATCCTGGTTATGATCCTACATGAGGATGGGGGTGCAGGTAAAGAGCTTGCAGTGTTTCCTTATTTTACTTCACAGGTGTCCCTCTTCCTATACCCCTCTTCCCAAGCCCCGAATCATGGCGGAAACAGGAAGTAACAATGCCGCTCTTACTTATTGACTTACTGAATAAAAATTTTATTCTCAGTTCCAGGAAGGAGCCCATTCATGACAATCACCATCAACACTCCCTCTTTTCTTCTTCCAGTTAGTCCATCCTGAACCTGTTGGAAACTCCCCTTTCACCTCTACTGACGTGACCCAGAGTCCCAATGAGGTCGTTATCTCTCATCTTTAAGAATAAGAGTAGATGGGCTTGCGGCAGCAGGAAGAGAAGAGGAAATAGAATTTGATTGTGTTATAGTTGAGGGAAATAATCTTTGCCCAAATTTTTCTGTATTTGTCCCCAAAGCCAGACTCTTACTTTTGCTCCTTCATTTTTCTCATTTCGGGATCCTCTTTCAAGCCATCTACACCCTTTCCAGTTTATATACGTGATGAAGAAAGATTCCCCTTGTCCTTCAGGCATTTGGGGCATCACATTCTATTGAGAACAGAGCTGGGTAGGAAAGAATGAGGTTGCGGTGCTGTCACTCATGAAACTCAGACCTACATTCAAAATCATCTTCTCAAAGGAGTCCTCACCAGATCTGTCCACAGTCATTATCAGACCTTGATGGTCCATGTCAGTTTGGGCCCAAATGTTTTAAGTGACTGTTGAATTATACCTGAAAGAGCTCTTTTGACTCATGACTTTAGAATTAATTACCAGTAGTTGGTTGTGAATTACTAAACACATATTTACAATGAACTATATCATCTCTAGCCTGTTTTTCTGCATCTCAGATCTTCATTTATTTCTGCCACAGCAGTAATCAAATCGGTCAGTGTTTTATTCACCTACTTCCTCGTGAGATTTATTTTAGAAAAGTGGGTTGAGGATAATGATGCAGGTTGAAACTACATAAGGCAGAGGCATTCACAGCAGGAAACTATCAAGTATGACATAAAGAAAGCCTCTCACATATGTTCCACAGCTAAATTCTACAGAATTTTCAGAAAATCTAAAAATAATTTAAAAAAAATTAGTAGTCAGAGGATTAAAGGGTAAACTATGCCAACTGGACTCTCTGCTAGCTATCAGCCAAATAATTTATTCTCCAAAAAATGCAAAACAATGTCTTGAGACTATGAGGTATTTTTGTTTTTGTTTCTCTCCCTCTGCTCTGTCATAAACCTTGTTTTTGCCTTTGATCATTGACAAGTTTAATGGTTGGGTTCCTCCTACATAAGTAAACTTTTTGCATGCCAAAGATAACTCCATGTATCAGAATTATTCTTGGCCTCTTTCTCTTCCTTCTTTCTCTTTTTCCCTCCCTCCCTCTCCCGTTCTTTATGTCTGTTTTTTCCACTAGAATGCATGCACCATGAAAACAGGACCTATGCTTATCTTTATCACCTTGTAACTCCAGTTTCTAGCTTGGTAACTTGCAAATGGGAGGCATGAATAGATACATGGTAACTATGCAAAACATCTATGTTAACTATTTTTTTAAAGTATTTGTGCGTGTGTTTTTTGATATTTGTCTGTCACCTTTCTTAACCATTCTTTCTCTAATAATAAAACCACACCTTTTCAGGGAGCCCTAATCCACGTGTTTGAGTAAAGCTGATCCCATTTCTGTCACCTTCCCACAGGTCTGGGCACTTGACACCAAACCTGGCAGCTCAGAGCTCCCCATAGACCTGGCCATAGAAATTGGTCCCAGAAAGAGCTCTGCCCATTGTATTCTCACTTGGGACATTTGCCCAGGTCATTAGGCAAATATACTTTTCTTTCCATGATCAAAAGCTATAAGGACCCTGTACTAAAAACAGAAATCTAACTGCTGTAAAACACCCACAAATTCTCAATGTTCTCACACAATTGAAGTTTATTCTAAGTGTATAATAAACACCCTCAAATTCTCAGTGTTTTTACGTAATCATATTTTCTCCTTCGATATCACAGTTCTTTGTGGGTTGATGGCAGGTGGGAGGCCGCTCTGTGCAATCAATCAAGAATTCAACCTTGTTTCATCCTGTGATCCCACCCCATTCTTCACCTGTTGCCTCTGAGGCTGACTTAGAAAGGGAAGAAAGAGAGGGTAGATAAGGCATTCTCTCTTACTTGCGTCTTCCAACAGTGGCATACTTCATTTCTGTTAACAGTCCATTGGCATAACTAGCCATAGGGAGTGACCCAGATGTAAGGCAGAGGGAGGCAGGTGTGAACCCAAGAAGAAAGGGGGTGAAAACAACATTTAGTCAGTCTCTGATAATTGCCATTTATCTTAGAGATGCCACCAATGGAAAAAGATTAAGAATGAAGCCAAGCAGGGATGAGAAAGAGAGCAAGAGGGAGAAAATAAGAAAGGGGAGAAAAAAGAAAGACAGTAACATTAGAAACCTTGAATTCACAATGTCAATAAAATCTTTATTTTTGTTTATGCTAGTTTAATTAGAAATTCTGTCACCTAAAATAGAAATAATCTGATGAACACACCCCTGTTTTGCTTGCTACGCTATATGTAGGCCTAAACACAATGCTTTGCATATGGTAGACAGTCTAAATATTTTTTGAATCACAGATTATAGGAATGAACTCTCAATATATTTGTCTGATGTTAGCTGTCAAACTTATACTAATAAATGCATCACACAGTCTATCATTATATTTCCTGTTATTCTGTTTCATGTCGCTGATGTGTCTCATGATGATCTGTATCAAAATTTTCAACACTTTTTATCTGGGTTGATTCACTTATTGCAGAAATTTTCACATTCATGATTAGTTAAAACTGAGACTTCAGTTGTACTTCTTTGATTCTAAATCTGTTTAATCCTATTAAACACAGCAAATGTCTGTGAAATTCTGGAATGTAAGGACACCTAACATCCCTCTGATGTGTGCTCTGAAGAGATGCTTGGCTCCCTGCCCCCTCTCTGTGCTGACCCCACAGTGTGGAAAGATAGTCATCGCGGGGCTTTGATAATTAGAGGAAACCACCAGAGCCAAACATCATAAGAAAATTCTTCTACCAAACTATGAGGCACGAGAGTAGCAGAAGATTTACTTTGTGCCTACTTGCTGTATGGTTGAGCACATCCCTCCAAAACAACAGCAAGAAGCCAAAATGCCCAAGTTTCTATCTCAGCCCAGGCACTGTCTGTGATCCTTTGTAATTTAGAAGTCACTTAGACCCTTTGTTGCACCTGTTTTTCATGTGCCAAACAGTGAAGATTGTAACACTTACCTTCCTGGGTTCTTATAAAGATTAAAAGTTTAAATATGTATGAAGTGCCTGGTGCACAGTAAATAAATAATATATTACTATTATTATTATTATTATTATCCCACTGTGGCAGTTGCGGATTTAGTTTTAACTCTTTCATGTCCATTTATATTTTGGCTCAGAATGTGTCTCTGACTGTCCTGAAAGGAGGTTTTGAAAGAACATCACAAGGCTGTGAAGAATAAAGATATTTAAAACATTCCAGGTGCTAAATTTGGAGAAAAGCCTGATGCAAAGTGGAAATTCCAAAAGGGTTTAGAGAGAAGTATCTTCTAATGGTCATTATTACCTCTGGTGTCTGAGTGAACGGTAAAGAGGAATTAAAAAAAAAGAACTTTATTTTTTCCATTCATGTCTTCTTGTGTTTATATTCCCTGATGGTGTTGAAGTCATTTGTGTGCTTGTTTTTTTGTCCCTCTGCCACGTGCTAGACTGCCATCATAGAGTATAGGGACCATCACCCCCATCTACACATACCACCAGATCCTAGCACATCAGACCTTATAGTCTCTCGACAAACATTTGCTTTAATTTATTTCAATTAAATTAATCTCCTTTAATCCCACAGGGTTTAAGTGAGGAGAAATAAAGCACAAAATATTTAGTTTCTGTTTCTTTTCTATAATCTTGATCTCAGTTCAAGGAAAAGAGAAATAATTGTAACTTATGAAAGCAATCATGACCATCTATAACTCAGTCTAGTAGAAACTTCTAGAACCCCATGTCCAGAAGAGAATATAAATGGTGACAAAACAGTACAGGTTTTTGGTACTTGAGGGAAGACTCAATGACACTTATCTTTCCCATCACATGATATAATATATGGGACCCTTAGGGTTGGTGGACATAATATTCACATTTCCAGTTTCTTGGTGGTTCCTGGAAGAACTTAGTTACATAGTACACAGCAATTCATAATTTGGAATGTGGTCAGCCTAGGTAGTTGCCTGGTATTTCTGGTTCTGGGTTTTGTTTGTTTGCTTTGTTTTGAAAAGTCCTATCACACAACAAAAAGCTAAGGTCAAGAGATTAAACAAAAAATGAAAACCACAACTTTTTGTTTCTTTAAAAGAAGCCATCCAAATCCACAGAATGTGACCTTATTTGGAATTCGGGCTGTTGCAGATTTAGTTAAGATGAGGTCATACAGGGTTAGGGTGGGTCCTAAATTCAGTGACTGGTGTCCTTATGAGACACAGATACAAAAAGAACAAACACACAGGGGGAAGATGATTATGTGAAGATGGAGGAGATTGAGCAGAGACTGGACTGATTCAGCAGCTATAAACCAAGGAAAGCCAAGGATTGTGGGCAACTACCAGAAGCTAGGAAGAGACAAGAAAGGACTCTTCCCTAGTGCTTTTAGAGAGCATGTGACCCAGCTGACACTAATTTTGCACTTCTATCCTTCAGGATGTGAGAAAATTAATTTCTGAGCCAAATGTTTTGACCCCAAAATAAAAAATAATTAAAAAACTGAAAACAGGCATTTATTGTCTGTTATTTAAAACAGACGTTTCTTCAAAGGAGGTCACTAGTATTATTGGTGGTAGAAGTGAAGAGAACACAAAGTGTAAAGCAGTTGTACTTTAAGACAGAAAATAAAATGGATAGATTTGAGAAGGGAATTCAGTCAAGGCTCAGATCTACCATGAAAACAATTTCACTTACGTTGCCCAGAGGTATAAGAAAAGGAAATAGTTGGGACAGTGACTCCAAGTGATTTATGCAATGCAGTTTACTCACCAGTGAGATAAATATTTGGAAAAAGCTGCAAGATGGCAAAATGTATTAGGTACAAAAAGCACACAATTGTGGGTCTCCATTAAAATAAGGTTGAAGAGAAAGTCAAAAGCGCAAACAGAGCTACAACTGGTGAAGGCAAGACAGTGGCAATTGGACTCAGCATGCCTAGAGTAAATGTTGGTTTGAAACTTCCCGAAGCATTTTAGTTTTTGACACTTGTGAAATCAACAAATGCATTATTTGACTCATTGCCCCAGAAGTGTTCTCTTGAAGTAGAGAAACTCATAGTGGAGAAATAGCATGTTCAATAAAGAAAATTTCTTCCTAAATATTCATTCATCCATGAGATGGATAGGAAAACACAAGGATTTAAGGAGGCCAAGGATAAACTGACTCATTTACTTTTGTGGCAGAGTAGCATATTTTGGGATTAAGACTCACTTGTTTTCCTGTTCTGTCATTTCCCAACATTAAGGGACTTGAATAAGAACTGCCTTAATGTTTATTGACGTTCCATTAAAAACAGTATAAAGCATGGTCAAATTCTTTTATTTTTTTCTTTCAAAAATGTCCACGAGTACTTTGTGCTAAATGGCATTTTAAAATGTGTGGCTTCTCAATGTTTTTCTTGGCATATCTATAGAGTAGAATACTTTGTCTATACTTTCTTTTTCTTCATGTTTTTGTTGAAACAAGGGGAAAAAAAATTTCCATCCTCTAGAAATCAGTGAATCTCAAAAATTTTGAGATCCCTTTGTCCCTTTAAAAATGATTGATGACTCCCCAAACTTTGGTTTATGTGGGGTTCTCAGTATATGATTATATCTACTGATAGTTACCATAATAGAAAATAGAATTGAAAAAAATATTTGTTGATTCATTTTTAATAATAATAAACCTATTACATGCTAACATAGGTAATATATTTTTTAGAAATTAGAAATCTTGAAAATAAAAAATGTATTTTTAAAGTATAAAACTATTTTAATTACTTTCATTGTTCTGGGCCTAGGTCTTCAGTTATACATGTGACTGAATGACAACACAGAAGGGCAATACCATTGGAAAAAAAAGTTTAATTTACTCATAGTTCCTTAGAAATGACAGGCACAACTTGCATCACAGGACCACTGGAAGAACACCAGGTTTTAGTCAGGAAGCAGAAGCAGGAGCTTCTGGAGGGCCTGGAGGGCCTAGGCTATGACCTTTCTGGGGATTTTCACAGGAAGGAGGCAAGGCAATGCAGGGTCAACAGTTTAGGAATATCTAGTTTGTGTAATTTCAGTGGGCTTTGAGCTATAGGTGTGGGCTTCAGTTGCCTGGCTTTAGTTCCCTGGGATGATTAAGGCAGAAGGAATTGTCAGCTGTAGTACAAAGACCAGATAGAGGATCTTCTGTTGTATGAGGACCACATGATAGAGGAGGTGTGGCTTTGTGTTTGTTGGTTTGCATATCAACGGTATGCTCCCCAGCTGAATCCCTGAATCACCTTCTACCTCTAAGAATCTGCTAGCCCTGGGAGGTGTAGTCTCTCCCCAGCCAGAAAGGTTTTTCTTAAGATGTCAACACATCATAATATACAGAAAAAAAAAAATATATATATATATATATATATACACAAAATACATCCATAAACTCAGCATACAGTTGAATATAGTAATTTGGAAGAAGGTATTGAATTCATCAAGGTGCATCTGTCTTAGTTTGTTCAGGTGGCTTTATAGAATACCAAAAACTGAGTGGCTTATAAACAACAAACATTCATTTCTCACAATTCTGGAGGCTGTTTAAAATCAGGGTCCGGCATGGTCAAGTGAGCCCAAGAAAGACTCAGTCACATTAACTAACATTCTGAAGGTCACACATAGCTAAGGAAGTGGCAGAGTTTTTTGAACTGAGTTTATTTTATTCCAATTTTGTAGTTCTAACCACTTTGCTATACTCTACCATATGAAGTGGCTTACTTTAAAAAAAGGTTAAAAAAAATCCTGTTCCTTCCTAAGCTCTAGATAGAAGCTTGTTAAATAAATACCTTTCTAAATGTTAAATTTTAATGATATATTGGAAAATATTCATTGACTTTTTTTTCTTTTGCTGCTTAGTCTGTGGTCAGATGGGCCACAGACTTCTTATTGTATTCACACAAGGTGCAAGGGAGCTCTGTGGGGTCTTTTATAAGAGCACTAAACCCATTCATTAGGGTTTCACCTTAATGACCTAAACCACTCCCAAAGACCCCACCTCCTAATGCCATCATATTGGGCATTAGACTTCAATGTGTGAATTTTGAGAGGACACATTCATTCAGACCATAGTAACATCATATAGAGACAAAAGAGCAGGCAAAAGATGTGGGTATCAATCAGGAAGGATCCAACAGACTAAGTGAACAGAGAGGATGGTTGAGAAGAAGTATATAAAGGGAAAATATTTGATGTTTCCAGAATTCATTAGATCAAGAGTTTACTCTGAGTATCAAAATGAATTAATAAAAATAATTTCTATTTGACTCATTACTCTTAATCTTCCTAACATAAAGGATTATATAGTAAAGGTTACCAGAGTGAGGGGAAACCCAGATAAATATTTAGCAGACTTTTGGTCAGCAAAAAATAGGTAACAGAAAACAGTGGGTTAAGATCTTAAAAAGATAGAAGGGAAAACATTGTAAGCCTAGAATTTTATACCCAGCCATATTATTTTCCAAGAATGAGGGCAAAATAGAGATCAGAAAATTTTTTCCAAGACTATGAAACTTTGCCATCATCCAATAGGCCCCTATATAGGAATGGTTAAAGTATAAAAAATAACAAGAAGAAAGGTCAGCACAGAGGAGAAGCATAGAATACAAGATAAAATGATAAATGCAAAATTGACATAATATGTTGATTAATATACTGAATTTTGACATAATGGCAAAACACATTTTGTATGCTTTTTCTTAAAGCATTTATCTAAAATAATAAAAATGGTGGAATTTATTACGAACTTTAATAAAGGAGCCAAACTGAAAGAACTCTCAAGTGACTAAAGATGGGACAATTTCAGCAACAAAATAAATGAAGTATTATTGGATTATAACCCAGAATGTATAATGAATATCCATGAAATCATGTGGATACAAATATACTATTGAAAAAGTAAAAAGAAAAGAGACAAATTTCCCGCACAATATGTCAATATAGTGCCCCTTACGTAGATGGAGCTTAGCTCTCCAGACCCTTGAGTATGGGTTACACTTAGTGATTTGTGTCCAATGAGTAGAATATGGAAAGGAGAGAGAATACCTACAAACTCTACCGTGCCAGGTGATCCAAGTCAATAATCCCAGTGATAAGTAATGTTGATAGTAAGTATCCTTGATATGATGTGATGAGAATGATACTTCATCTTTCATCTCTATAGTCTTTCTTCCAAAAACCTATAACCTCAGTGTAACCATTAGAAAAACACATTGAGAAAGTGGAGGAACTAATGTTGCTAAGAGCATAGAAAGGAAAAGAAAGAATGGGGAATTGTAAAAAAGCCCAGAAAGGAAAAGAAAGAAAGGGGAATTGTAAAAAAAGCCCAGAAAGGCATTTTAGTGAAACATAAATGTAGATATAGAAAAAAAAAAAAAGAAGAAGAAGATGAAGGCTGATTCAGGCTCAATTGGAGGGACAGGTAGAACTAGTGAGCTTGTAAATCTTTAACAGTGAAGCGATAGGAGACAGAAAATGGTCAAGAAATGTGTGGCAATATCCAAACAGGATTTAACTTCAATGTTAAAAAGAGAAAATTGTCCTGGCCAAGCTGAATGGAAAGACAAAATAAACAGATTTTGTGAATGGTAATAGTGTTTTTATTGAGGAAACCAAATTAAAGTTTGAGTGCCTATCAATGGGACAGAACTCAGACTAAGTAGGTAAGACAGGGATTTCTAGTATGGTTCATACATGAAGCTAAGGGGAAATAACTCCATTTTTAATTTTTTTAGAGTAATCCACAATGTTGTAAAGAAGAAGAGCCTGGGTATAGAGTCACCATAGGGAGCCCCAGGTCCCAGAATCCAGTTTCCTCTGAAGAGGAAGCTTAGAAGAGATGCTTTGACCAGATAGGGGTGTGGTGAGAGAATTCCTAGAAATTACTACAGGGCAGAGCTGAGGGCTATTTTGCATCAAAGAGATCATTCTTTCCCTAAGTTTTCTCTTGCTCTAATACTTTCAATGAAGCACTTGTCTTAACTACAGGTGGTTTCTCACTTACAGCAATTTGACTTATAATGAGTCACATGCTCAGTGCTCTGCCAGTTACTCAGAGCCCTGGCAGAAGGCTAAACACAGCTACATCATTGGCACTGTCTGCTTTCTGACCTGCATCAATACGTAAGACCCTATGGCTTGGGTCCTTGACCTCAGATGGCCTCCTGATAGCCTCTACAGCTCCCTCTGCCTGGGTTCTCTTTGGCTCTTGGTCTCAAACACTGTCAGTAATCAATGACAATAATGTAGGATCCAGTATGTAAAACTTTTCTCTCTACCTTCGAGTACACGTTCCTTCATTTGGTATCAATTGATACCAATACCAAATATTTACTGAGCACTTACTACAGGACAGTCACTATAGTAGTCACTTTGGCTAGATGAGTGTAATTAATCAAGAAATCTATGACAAGGACACTATAAATTGTATTTGCTTATAGGTGTATTAAGGTTTGAAAATGATGTGTAACTTGGACAAAGCCAGAGCTGGTACATGGCAGAGCTGGAACAAATCCAAGTTTCCTGACTCTAAATCTTATTTACTTATTGTACATATATTTTCCCTCCTCAGGAGGACCTTAGTTGTTCACTTTTACCCTTAAAATATTTCTACCAGTTATATCCTCAGTAGAGACTAAGTATTTTTGTGAGTCTAGTTACTGTATTGTTCACATATACTGACTCTATACACTGTTAATACTATACTGTTCACTGCATACTTTTATGATTTAATGACCAGTAATTACTTTTAATAGAGAAATGGATAATTTTCCAAAACATTGAGCCTCAGTTTGTTGATTAAGAAATATCCCCTTATTAACATTGTATCTGAAGGAAAACCACTGTTAAATGGAATCATTTAATTTATAGCCCAAGTGAGTGATGAGCTATAAATTAAAGGACTGTCTTATATTGGTCTAGGAAAAAAAACAGAGTAGAAGACAAAGTTTTTGAAAGAGAAATTTCATCTTCATTTTTGATTCTTGGATATAGATAGTGTGAAGTTAACCTAAGATCAGAGATTCAGAAATCTAGTCATTTCCTTGTACCTTGTGGTTGTCCTTATCAAGGATAGCTCTTGTTGGTGATTCTGATGGTTTAATATTCAGAGGTGTGAATGGACTGTCTTCTGAGATCAGCTTGCTGTCTACCAAAAGAGCCTCAGAGAAAACAAGCTTTGGTGAATTTTCATGGTCTAAAATTGGATCATTAACTTTGCAGATAAGAAACTGTGTCTTTCATATCCCTAGCTCACCCTCTTTTCCATGCTGACAATCCTCCTTGAGATGTATAATACTTTTCTTGGCATTTTAAATTTACTGATAAAACCAGCAGCTCCTCTAGTCCTGGAAAACATTTCAATCCCTCTCATCATGTGTTGAGTCTAATAACGGGCCCAGCAGAGAGTCATCTCTTGTACTGTCTACAGTAGTAAGTTTTAATATGTACAAACATAGAAATGTGTGTACTCCCCCTTCTCCATACTACTAAGTTATTTCTTTTAGAGAACACTTAAAAAGTTTTCTAAAATAGAATAAAATACAAACAATTATTTCTCATGAAGATTTATTGGTAAACTATATGAATTATGTAACATTTTAAAATGTTGAGAAATACATGATAAAATTAGTACCCAGAACATCTTAATAGTAAGGCGTTTATAATTTTGTGTATTTTATTCCAGACTTTAATTTTGTAATTTTATCAATTGTATTTTTATCATATAGATTTTTTTAAATGCTAAAAAGCTTAGAGTTAAAAAATAATATTCTTATGCCTCCAGACTCAGTAGTTCTACTCCCCAGAAGCAACTATTTCAAAATGTTTACCTGTTTCTTTTGATATTTACTTCCATATTTCTAGATGGTATGTTAATAATGTTCTTCTTAATTATTTTTAAATTGAAGTATAGTTGCTTTACAATGTTGTGTTAGTTTCAGGTGTATCTCAAAGTGATTCAGTTACACATATACATACATATATATATGTGTGTGTGTGTGTGTGTGTGTGTATTCTTTTTCATATTCTTTTCCATTATGGTTTGACTCATCATCCAATAACTTCTTACAGTGGCTAGAGATTGATCTCCTCCATAGCCCTCCCATCCATTTCTTCTCCCTACATGCAACCAACAGAGTTAAACAAAATCTTAGGTGAACTCAGTAGTTTGTGAAAGTCCTATTTTCTCAATACATAGGAAACAAGGTTGTTGGCTGAGAGTAGAGAATAAGAGACAGGGTGGCCTAGGAGAGTAGGAGAATAAATTGGTTAATCATTTCATTTCAGTGTGTTCTTGTGAAGGTATAGGATAGAATGTAAATACATGTGGCCTATCTTGCATGCTTAAAGAAAAACAAAAATCATTTTTATCTAAGAATGATTTTTGTTTAGCTTAAATTTTATGCTAAATTGTATATCTTGGCTAAAAATAAATAAATGTATTATGAATTCCAAAGTTGTGGCATTTCTAGTTGAAGTAAGCATATTCACCTTTACTTATCATTTAAATCGACTAAAGGCAGACTAAGTATGCTAAAGTTCGATTATAATAGAATAATTGTATTGATATTTTTCCTAAAGGACTAGGTCTGGGTGAAACCCACCAAAAATATAAGTGTTTTGATTATTTAGGGATTTGAAGTAGCCTGTTTATGAGGTAGCTTGCTGTGCTAGGAATAGCTTGGCCTTGGGGGTTGAAGAATCACGTGTTTGGTTTGAATCTCAACTCTGCCAGGTAAATTTCCTCATCTGTTAAAATGTCCAAAATAATATTTTTCTCATCTATTAAAATAAGAAAATTACCAGTTTCCATATCTATTACTATAACATTTCCCTTTTAGCAATGTTGGGTGGAGTAGAAGTCATTTTTATATAGTACCAGGTACTTTCGAGGCCTTTAATAATTAGAAATTGCTCTGCCTCAGAATTACAGAATAGACATTCTATGGAGTATCCCCCTGGAGGATATGCTGAAATTTAAACTCTGCTCAGGATCAGGATACAACCATTTTTACATCCATGAAAATAAACCATTCACAGAGCAAGAAGGATGC
Organism: Lagenorhynchus albirostris; assembly: GCF_949774975.1. Lineage (NCBI taxonomy): Eukaryota > Metazoa > Chordata > Mammalia > Artiodactyla > Delphinidae > Lagenorhynchus > Lagenorhynchus albirostris. Next base: position 127,921,305 of record NC_083099.1, read on the forward strand.
CAAATACCATGTATGTAATTCTTGCTACACAAAGCTTATTCATTATTTCAGTTTATCTTCTTTTGAACCAAGACATCACACATATGAGGTGCTTGCCTGTGGTCATTGCTTTCATTGAACTGTGATGCACTGGATATTTATAGATAATTGATATAAAAGAATCACCAAGCCCATGGACTAAAAATGATGATGGCTTTCATGCAAAAAAGAAAAATATTCGGGCTTCCCTGGTGGTGCAGTGGTTAAGAATCCGCCTGCCAATGCAGGGTACACAGGTTTGAGCCCTCGTCCGGGAAGATCCCACATGCTGCGGAGCAACTAAGCCACAACTACTGAGCCTGCCCTCTAGATCCCGCAAGCCACAACTACTGAAGCCCACGTGCCCTAGAGCCCATGCTCCGCAACAAGAGAAGCCACCACAATAAGAAGCCCGGGCACCGCAACGAAGAGTAGCTCCCGCTCTTCGCAACTAGAGAAAACCCACGCGCAGCAGCAAAGATCCAACACAGCCAAAAATAAATAAAATAAAATAAATTAAAAAAAAATGTGTTCGGACAGCATATAAATGTGATCAGTATCTCACTGTACATAAATATATCAAGGTTTGTCCTGTATAAGAATTACTAAATTAGAAATGCAGTTTCGTTAAACTTCAAGGTTAAGTTTGAGCCTGGAATTTTAATGAAGTGCAACAGATACCAAGTGTGCCTCATTATCCTGTAAACGTATTGGACTGCACATGTCAATAAACCATTGTTTATTTATTTATTATGTATTTTTGTTATACAGTGATAAAGTCTCCCAAAAACGCATCTAGGGGAGGAATTGCATATGGTATGTCATTTATATTTAAAGCCAAAACGTTTCAACGTCAATCAATCATGAAAATGTTATCCAGTTTCATTTGTGCTCCGGGAGATAGACTTTCTTCTTGACAGTTGATTTACCCCTCGTTTTAACAACTCTTCATATACTTCCCTTGCACATTTACTACGTCCTCTATCTAAACTACAACCTCTTCACCTACTATCCTTTCTACACTGTCAACCCACACAAAAAAGCAAACAAAATAAAACAAACAAATATAAAACATTAAACACTCCCAGAGTGACTTGTTTCCTTCCTCACCCTTTTTGTACTGCGTGACCTTCTTAAGGTCCTGGAATCACCCCAAACTGAACCTCATTAGCCCAGAGCTTGGACAAAGTAGGTGGACAGTAGATATTTATTAAGTGAATGAAGGAATTGTGTCAACAGCCCCACAAATTCCCCCTATTATTCTGTTTTCGGTTAATAGCATTGGCATCCATTCATCTGTTGCAGAAAACAACAACAACAGCAACACAACACAAGGATTCACCCTCATTCCTGATTTTAATTTGGTCAGCAAGTCCTGGCAATTTGATCTCAAAAATAACTCTAAATTCATCTCCTCTTTTCTGTCACTTTTGTCATATTATCTCACCTGGGATGTTGGGGTGAGACTGATCTCATCTTTGTCTGACCCCATCCTAGTTTCTTTTCTACATAGCTTCTAGGGTTAAAACATTAAAGCATATATTAAAAACCATAGTTCATGAATCCCTATTGACTTATTGCATTAAATATCTTGAGAGTTTCCCATTTCTTATATGAATAAGTCTGATATTTTCAGTACCATATAAAAGTCCATCAAAACAAGGCCCCAGATTATCTCTTCACTTCACTACTAGCTTTTCTTTCATTCATCCCATATTGCGGTCAAACAGGATTCCCCTCTTTTTTAAACACCCCTTACTCTTTCATTGCCCCTGCACCTTTTTACTTCCCGTTCCTGCCAGTTTAATAAGCGTCTTTCTCTTATTTATCTGGATAAGATACATTTAACCTGAAATTACAACTGAAAAATTTTGTGATATGCACTTGACTCAAGGAGAAACCAGTCTTTCCTCTTTTGTGCACCCACAGTTATTTCAAGGGGTTGTAGTTACTCTTGACATTCCTCTGGCCCCCATGATACTGCTCATCTCTGTGGAAGAATTCACATCCTACTCTTCTTGTACCTGTGTTAGTTTCCTGTGGCTTCTTTAACAAATGATCAAAAACTTGGTGGCTTAAAGCAACAGAAAGTTGTTTTTTCACAGTTCCGAAGGCCAGAAGTCCAAAATTAGTATCACTAGGTCAAAATCAAAGAGTTAGTAGGGCTGCACTTCCTCTGGAGGCTTAAGGGGAGAATATGTATGTTTCTTGCCTCTTCCAGTCTCTGATGGTTTTCAATATTTCTTGCCTTGTAGCCACTTCACTGCAATCTCTTGGTCACCTTGCCTTCTCCTATTCTGTTTGTGCCAAGTCTCTGTCTCCCTCTTATAAGGATACATGTGATGGGGCTTAGGGTCCAATCCAGGATAATCTCCTCGTCTCAAAATTCTTAACTTAATCACACCTGCCAATAACTTAAAAAAAATAGTGGATTTTGGGAACCACTATTCAATTCACTACAGTCTACTATAACCCCCAAAGTTTCATGTCCATCCCACACACAAAACACACTCACACCATCCCAACATTTCCAAAAGTCTCAACCCATATAACATCAACTCAAATCTCATCCCCTAAATTATCTAAATCAGGAATATATAAGACTCTAGGTATGATCTATCTTGAGGTAAAATCCTTCTCCATCTCTGGACCTGGGAAACTAGAAAACAAGTTATCTGTTCCCATAATGTAAGGGTGAGATAGACATAATCTAATAGTTATAGAAATTTCCATCCCAAAAGGGAGAAAATGGAAGGAAGAAAAGGGTCACTGGTTTCACACAGTTTTGAAATCCGGCAGGACAAATGAGATTAGGTTTCAAGGGCTGGGAATAGTCCTTTGAGGATTAGAGGCTCTGGTTTCTGTATCTATGGCTCCACCCTTTGGGCATATGGTTCCAGTCTCTGTGTCCATTGCTCTAGCCTCTACACACATGGCTCTGGCCTCTAGAATCAAGGATCTAGTTTTGGAGTTACATTTCCTTTTCTTGAGTGGTAACACATGTTTGCATTTGAGTAATTTTATCATCCTCTTTACTGCTTCTAGGATTTTGGGAGTCTGACAACCCTCTTTCATTTTGTCCTGCCTGTTTCACTGTCAATGCAAGCTGACAGTTTTTTGCTGGTATAACTTTCTTTAAAACTGTTGTGGTTCTCTGGTGTATGTCATGAGGATTCACTCCATTAGACAAAAGTGTTCTCCAAATACCTTTCCTGTGTAATCCCATTTCTATTCCACCTTCTGCTGAGATGGCAAAGGAGATCCATGAGTCACATGCATAATCTCTTCACCATGAGCAAAAAGTTGTCCAGCCACACTTTAGTCCTTCTCTCCAGAACACACTTACCTAACAGTGAATCTCCTAATTTTATCATCTTTTGCAATCTGGTTGAGCTGAGAATATTCCCAGTTATCAAGTACTGGTTCCTTTTTGTTTAATAGTTATTTTCTCAATTTACCTCTTTCCACTCATATTTTACTACAAGAAAAAAGAAGAAAACAAGTTGCATCTTCAACATTTTGCTTGAAATCTCATCAGCTAAATATCCAAGTTCATCGCTTACAAGTTCTGCTTTCCACACAACTATAGGCCATAATTCAGCTATATTTACTATTGTTATATAACAAGAAATGCCTTTCCTCCAGTTTCCAGTAACATTTTTCTCATTCCCTTCTGAGGTTTACCAGAAGTACCTTTAAACATCTATATTTCTCCCAGCCATTTGTTTAAGTCAATCTAGGTTTTTCTATCATGTCTTAAAATTTTTCGACCTCCTATCCACTACCCTACTCCAAAGCCGCTTCCACATATTTACTTTATTTGTTACTGCATCACTACACTTCTTGGTACCAAAATCTGTATCAGTTAAGCTTCCACCAGAGAAACAGAATAACAGGCTATATATGCAGTAAGATATTTACTGTAAGGAACTATTTTATGCAATTATGGGAGCTGGATATGTCAATCCAAAATCCATAAGGTAGGCTTTCAGGAAGGGCAGGATGAAACTCTCAAGCATAGTCTGAAGCTGCAGTCCCCAGGCAGAATTTATTCTTCAGGAATGCCTCTTGTTTACTCTTGTTTACTTCTTCAACTGATTGAATCAGGCCCACCTAGATTATCAAGGATAATTACCTTTGCTTAGAGTCAACTGATTATAAACTTTAATAATCAGTTACTAAAGGAGGTTACAAAAAAACCTTCACAGTAACACCTAGATCATTGTTTGATTTGAATAACTGGGACTATAGCCTAGTCACGTTTACACATAAAACTGACCATCACAGTACTCTAGAGTTAGGACAACTTCTAACATGTAGCAGGCTCTCATTTTACTTATGCTGAATAAACAAATGAATGCTGCCTCACTCTATGAGCTATACCTCTGCTCTACATGACTTTCTGTAGAGCTTGGATTCTATGGTTAGTTTCTTCATGTCATCACCAACATATTTCAGTCTCTATGACCATGCCATTTCCCAGTCTTGGATCAACCCCACTGCACAATTCTCTTGTTCCTAATCTTGGCTGACAGTCATGATGCCTTGCGCACTGGTATAGAAAATCTAGTTAAAATAGGAAAGTGGCAACAGTGAGTCCCAAATATTTAATATATAGAAAGGCATGAAAATTTAAAACAGATTTATTTTTGCTCATCAAAAATGTGTTTATTTGAATAATCCCATCTCAGTTTATTTGAAATTAGTCTATTCCTCCTATTAATTACTATTCCACATCTTAACTCCCTCCCCAAATTATGAATCTGAGAAGTTAGCTAGTGATTGCCACTTCCTACACACAATTTTCCAGGTTCTCCTAGAAAACTTCCAATCAATCAAACTGAAGTTAAATCCTTAAATTCCTCAAGATATGAACTATTCTCAAGTTAGTATTCTAAAATATTGCAAGTACTCCACCTAAGTTTACCACTCCCTCAAAGTTGAAATCCCCACTCTGCACTCTTCGAAATCACTTTCAAAATAAAAATAATGTATTATTCTCTTTTAGTTCTCCTACTTCTCATAAATTACCAAAAATTACCAATGGAGACTTGGTTTGTCTTCGGCACGTTTGTTCAAGTCCCTATAAACCAATTCACCAGGGCTAGACATTGTAACACATTGAAAAGCTAATGCCCTTTGCTATTTTTTCACTAATTTGAGGCTTCAGTTTTAACTAAATGAATTCACTTGAGTTTAAAAATTATCCTCTTTGATACAGAAAATGAAAATAATGTATAAGATGAGTAGTTTATTCTACACTTTGAATCCCAGCTCTTATATTATACAAATCAATTATGTATCTCATCTCTGGTTCTTACTCAGAGTATAAATAGTTGTTGAATGAGTGAAATGTTTTTATCATTTCTCAAAATCCTTAGTTTTGTGCTTAGTTTTTTCAGTAGTTTTCTCAATTGTAATTTATCCTTAGTAACTTCTCTCTTTTATGTTTTTTTCTTGGCAAATATTCAAGTACCTAAGAGTTCTTAGCCCAGATTTATAAATTGCCTTAAGCATATCAGCATTTTCTTCTCCATGGGCATAATTTTTAATTACTTACTTAGAATTTCACTTCTGATATATCACCTGCCCTCTTAATATTTCCTCCCTTGTACAGTTCCTATTCATGTGGTCATTCTTATATATTTTTTCTGAACTTTTAAAATTCCTGGTCACTAAATTTAGAATTTATGTTTGAAAGGGTAGGATGCCAGGCAATGTGGATACACTAAGCTGTGAAAACTTCTAATTTCAAATTGGGTCAACTACCCAGGGAATTCTTGATCTTGTTTGGAGTGAACATTTGAGTCAGGTACATTCTGTAGAATATTTTAATCTGAGTTTCTGTTAAATTGACTGGAAACATGCCAAACCATGTGTTGTTCCTGATGTGTTTTTCTACCCTGCCTCTCCCACTGTTACCCATGTTCATCTGACCATAAAAGGCCTTCTAACTAGGGCAAACCCATCCATGTTTGGGTTCCTCAAATATTTCAAGCTATTTTTCCAACTGTTGGGGTTTGGCAAAGTCTTGTCAGCTTTTGATCAAGGTGGTTATTTTTTTTTTTCTTTTTAATTTTCAAATCCAAGTGTATTGCCAGGGAAATGCAGTCCATATGTTTCTTATTTATTTATATATAACTCATAAAATAGTTTCTAATAATTATCTTATATTCACGGTATCTGTGGTATCTGTATGCTTTTCCATGTCTGTGCCTTGATCAATCCGGAAATGTTTCCCCTTTTGTATTTTTTTATTTATTTATTTTTTGCGGTACGCGGGCCTCTCACCGTTGTGACCTCTCCCGTTCTGGAGCACAGGATCTGGATGCGCAGGCTCAGCGGCCATGGCTCACGGGCCCAGCCGCTCCGTGGCATGTGGGATCCTCCCGGACCGGGGCACAAACCTGTGTCCCCTGCATCGGCTGGCGGACTCTCAACCACTGTGCCACCAGGGAAGCCCTCCCCTTTTGTATTTTAACTTAAACATTTTGAACCAAATTTGAAACTCAGATGTGCCAGAAAATTGAAAGGTTGTCAAAATGTATTTTTCATTTCTCTTATTACCTTTAATAGAAATGAACATTCCTCCTTTTGCCTAATTCAACAAAAAGTTAGGTCCTTTCAAGTAACTAACAAGTAACACATGCAAGTAGCACGTGAGTAATCAATGGGGAACAAGTTCTCTGTATTGTGTCCTTAATTGCTAGCCCCATCTATTTTGGAATTCGCCTTTTCCACTCTCCTAAGAGAGACCTTTTCCAGAAACAAACACAATGCTAGTCCTCAAGTAGAATTCACTGAACTTCCTTTCATTTTTTCATCTAAACTAAAAATTTTCACTTGTACTTTAACCTTACTTCTAAAGTTACCAGCACTTGTACTAAATTTTGACTTTTTTTTTCTTCCTTTCATCTTAATTTATCCTATCACCCTTCAACTTAACTTCTGTCCAAAGTGTGTGTCCTCTGAGTTTACCTCTACCTCATCACCATACTGCTGCTATGGTTCTCACCATCAGGTCTATTTGAACATGACCTCTTGTGTCCCTCTCTCTCTGTCCCTCATCCAGCCTCCATGCTGCTACCTGAATGTTTGCAGAATTGTGTTCGGTGCTTTGTATGAAGCTCAGTTAATTTGTCCTAATCCCAAAGACAGAAATGTAGGTTTAAATCTCCACAAATTTTATAGGAAATAAAATTTCCTATTTTAGGAAAATAAGTGGCATCCAGTGATCACTGTTCAATATTAGCTTGCATTTATTTCAAATTTCTAATGAACAAAATCAAATCCATTTCACTGTGACATTATACAATTATAACCCTAGAAGCTAAGTTCAGGGATAAACTTCAGCTACCTTTCAAAATTCCATAGAAAGTGAGCATGGTATTGTTTATCCATCATCCAGCCAACAGGAAAAACACATTTGAATGATGATCATTCTGGGAAGCTTTACTAAAAGGACTGTTTGCAAATAAGTAGGCAAGGTGTGGGCAATCAAGGGATAGTGCACAGTAACTTGGGATAATAACAGTGGTAACTGTTGGGTATCTGGTATGCATGACAGAAAAAAGGTGGGATCCATTTCCAGGACCTGGGAAAGAAAGAGTCTACAGAGAGGGCCACCTGGAGGAGAGGAGCAGCGACCTTTGGTTGAGTAATGCAACCAGCCTGAGGTAACCCCACAAGAAGGCTGCTTTGGAGGTAAATATATAAAATTTACCTTCCTCCCCTTTTTGACCAAATCCAGCAGAAGGCAGTGAGCAATGGTGCCCATTAATATAATCCAAACAGATTAGCCTCCCCAAAGAGAAAGTAGAGTGAAAAGGATAGGAAATAGATTTGGGAGAATAATCAGAAAATTATCTGGAACAAATGGAAAGGGCCATCCAAAGCCCCTGTTTAGCAAAGATACAAAGGAGACATAGTGTTGACCAAACTTACTGAGCTGGATTGTTCTAGGTAACTTCAACATCTATGTAACTCATTTATTTTGGATACATTTCTCAGGTCTTGCTGGTTGACATCTCCTATTGCTTGTGGACAATGACATGTATGATATCAGGGTAATCTCAGGTTTCTAATCAAGAAAAGGGAACATAATGCTCAGTGTGAATATGTCTGAAAAGGATGATCCTTCTTGAGGATACAGCCTCCAAAAAATGTCAGTATATTGCTTCCTACCAGGTTGTATCAAATTTCTTTGGACAACAATCCTCAGGTCCAGTTCTTGCAGGCATCACTCACTCACTGATCATTCATGACCCTTAAGAGAACCTCTTCTGATGGAAAGAGCATGAGATTAAAAGTTACAGCACTCAACTGCAAATTTGGGTTTGGTTCCCAGAAAAGCCATTTAACTTTTCTTAAGATTTATTAATGAGTTACCTACCTTGTCATTCACCCCTTTATTTTTATTTGTTTATTTGTATTACTCAAAGTCTATACATTCTTTTATTTTTAATTATTGAGGTAAAAATATGACACAGGTAAAACGCTTTGAAAACTACAAAGCCTTTTGCCAGTACTTCCCAATCCTGGCCCATTATAAACATTCATGCAGTTTATTTGTTTATTTACTTATTTATTTTTATTGAAGTATAGTTGACTTACAATATTATATCAGTTTCAGGTGTACAACATAGTGATTCGATATTTTTATGGATTATACTCCACATAAAGTTATTACAAAATATTGACTATATTCCCTGTGCTGTACAGTGCATACTTGTAACTTATTTATTTTATACCTAGTAGTTTGTACCTTTTAATCCTGTTCACCTATTTTGCCTCTCCCTGACACCTCTCCCCTTTGGTAACCACTAGTTTCTTCTTTGTATCTATCAGTCTGTTTTGTTATATTCATTCATGTGCTTTATTTTTTAGATTCCACATATAAGTGAGAATGTATAGTTTTTGTCTGACTTATTTCATGAAGCATAATACCCTCCACGTCCATCCATGTTGTTGCAAATGGCAAAACTTCATTCTGTTTTATTGCTAATATTCCATTGTGTATATATATACAACATCTTTATGAATTCGTCTGTTGATAGATACTTAGGATGCTTCCATATCTTGGCTATTGGAAATAATGCTGCTATGAACATTGGGTTACATATAACTTTGAATCAGTGTTTTCATTTTCTTCAGATATATACTCAGGAGTGGAATTACTGGACCTTAGGGTGGCTCTATTTTTAATTTTTTGAGGAACCTCCATATGTTTTCCATGGGAGAGGGAAAGGTCAATCTTAGAAGAAACCTTTTTCTGTAATATCTTTATACATATTTAAATGTATAATTAATGTATTATTGATTAAGAAGTTTTAGTTTTGCACTAATTTTTAATAAATCAGCCTAATGCATATCTGCTAAAGTAAAATAGTATTAGAAAAAATACTCCTTCTATACTTGTGATGAGAGGAAAGATCAAGGGCATCTACAGAGTAGATGGTTAGCTCACAGTTTAATTTCACTTGTGAAATAACAAGTAATCTCAAAAAGTTTCACTGTGACAATTTTAAAGTGATTCCAAGCTTTTGTTTTAGCTAAAACATGACAGTATTAGACTTTAAGTGATTCAACTTTGAAGCAGAAATTTCTCAGTATGACTCTTTTCAAGGATTTAAATTGGTTTAGTGTCATGAGATTTCAAGATGAGGCTCTAAAACCTGGTGTCATTGCAACTACTTGTTTGTGTAAGTTTGTATTTTCTCAAAAACACTATAATGAGATAAAATACTTACTGAGGTTCATGTAAGATGGAAACACAATCCACACTTAAACATTTTCCAGTGACTCAACGCAGCTTCATTTTCTTATTGGTTGACTGCTATAAATTTTAACTTAACAAACTTATACAATAAATACTGCTTTTATCAGTTTATGAATTCTAGTAAGTGTATGAGTGAAATTTTATTTAGTAAACAGTTTCCTTTGCTAAAAAATAAAATATTTGCTAACTATAGATCTTAGTCCTTGGAGAACCATGTTGTTTAACAAACCAAAAAAGGATAAACGCACATCATAAGTTGGCTGGTTGAGACTTCGTGACCATAATTGCATTCTTCTCTTCCAAAATAAATTCTCTATTTTCCCATTTCTGTCTCAGGTCTGTCTATCTTCTAACCTATTTTATTTCATATGTTTCCCCATTTGTGATGCTGGTTGTCTGCCTACTTCTTTAGGCAGTCAAGTTTTGCTATAGAGAGGATGGATGTCTGGCTCACTAATTGATTAATTTGTTCATTTAATACTTGTTTGATCCAGGCTCTTTTCTAGGCACTGGACATAAAATGATGAAAAAAAATTTAGAGGATCTTGTACTCAATTATTAAACTTCAGTGGTTAATGTCCTTCTCTTCCTTTTAGGTTTATGTCGTTGTCATTGCTATTTTATTGTTCTTTTCTTTTTCTATCAATATTCCTTCAAGATATCCAGTCTACATTACCTTCCTAAATCACCTAATAGTATTCCTTTAGAGAAAGAACTGAGACTTGGATTCCTGGATTCCTGTGCAAGTAATTTATTAATGAAGCGATCTTAGGAAAAACTTTTAAGGGAATGAGGAAAATAGGATGGACCAAGGGGAAGCTAGGCAAGCATGGTGTTTGGGAGAGGTCTAGACTGACCCATAGGAAACTCTGGAACAAGAATCACATCACAGAGGTTGTCCTACCCAGAGGCAAGGGGGATGGACTGTTAGACCCCAGTTCTATTTGTCATTGGCTATGAAGCAACACCACAGGTGTGTGTGTGGGGTGTTTAACCTCCCAAGCATCCCCAAGTGAGTCAGGTCCCATCCTCTAATGGTGATCTTCTGGAGAAGGGAGCTGGTGTGAGCTGTTAGCAGCTAACCACTACAGCTTCTGAGGAGTGAATACAGTGGCTCAGTAAAAGGAATCTGGGTAGGGCATCAAAAACTTATAAACAGTTTGGAGAGTGGATAAATTTCACTCAGTAATAAAAATATATTTGAGAAGGGCAGGTAACTAGTAGAGACCAAAATATACATGTCATTTAACAGAGATCTTGGAATTTGAGCTCCCAGATAAATCTTTTCATTGGAAAAACATCACTTCCCGTGATCAGTTTCCTCCTAAAAACTTCACCATCTATATAAAATAAAGCCAATGCTATGTCTTCACCATGAAATTGTACAATTACTGCACCAAGATGATTCCTATGTCCAGAGCTATGAATATGTTAGACCATCCAACCTACAAGCTCTATCATTACTTCATCCCACACAGTAACATGAGTTCGTAACCACAGGTATGCCATGACCAGGCCCCAAATGCAGCACGCACATTGCTCTGCCATCAGCTACCACTAATGATCAGAGAACAATGGAGTCACCATGGTAAATCATATGTTGTCACGGTCTCTGAAGGAACAAAAGCCCTAAAATTGGTGATGGTCTTTGGCATGTCTTCCCACATTCCAGACACAAGTCCACATGTTCAGGCAGTAGTAGACATTGAGAAGTCTCTAGGAATTTGTGCCTTTCTTATGACTCCATGGGCTTCATCAATATACTTGAAGACCTTCTAAATTCACCATTCTGCTTATTCCAAGCTGAGGTTTCATAAAGTATGGGTCGTAGAATTGGGGCTTCACTAGACTTGGCCACTGGGTCTAGGATCCCACTAGGCATTTCCTACGGGGAAGAAGAGCTCATAAATTGAGTATTGGACACAAACTGTAGTAAAAACTGACCAGAATACTAATGTTCCCCCGACCCTCCCACACAAAGAAATCATATTATAGAGTTTTTTTCTAAATCCTACTTATTGGCCCAAGTCAATAGTCTAAATGTATCATATCTGGACTACTAGAACAAGTTTCACAAGTTTCACTTAGATCCTCACAAGCTTCCACCATGCTCTGACTAGCTAGCAAAAACTTCATCAAGACTAAATTACAAAGGAATAATGTTCCTAGGTTGCAAACACTGCTAAGATACCACCAGCTCTTGCCTCTGAAACAGCATACTAAAGGGACTAACCAAATTGTCCAAGATGAATCATACTGGGCTAAGATACACTTTTGGACCAAGATGCCACTGGACTGAACCACGACTTGTAACATCCACCATGCCATTCTTAGGCCAACCAGGCCGCAAGCAGAAGCCAGAGGGCTGACTGGTTGCTAAACAGCAGCACTAGACTCCATGAATCTTCAATAAATGCACAAAGGAATATGCAAGTTCCGACCACCAAGACTAACACACAAGACTTTATTATTGGCAACATCCAAAAGAGACCTGTTTCAACAGACCTTTAGACTAAATGGATGCACTTAGCCTTGCAATGATCTGTGTACTGCCTTCCCCTCAAACCAGGCTCAGGTTCAGGTTTGGCAGGTAACCCAAGGCCTTTGACCGATTTCTTCTTGCCAAATTCCTGTCCAAGGAAACTCTGCTTACTCTTCCCCTAAAGGGAGTCAAGGCACTAGAATTGTAGTCTTCCTAATAATATCTTTCCAAGGACTTAATTTTGGATTTACTGTTTCTGCAAATTATGCTATTGCAAGTCTCAGATCAGAGGAAAAATGTATCTAGTATGTGTAATTTTCACTCTGTTCTTTTTTTTGGTCAGAGATGGAATCTGGAATAACACCTGCTTGGCAGGCTTCTCAAATTATCTGTTTAGGGTTGTTAATAGCAGTTCTGCAAGAAGTTACTCTCTAGTAAAAGAAAACCTCACTGATTCAAATCCCCAGAAAACAATAGCATAGTAGTGTCAGTTATGTGCTGCATGCAATGGGGGGATGGGATAAAACACTGAATCCATAATGGATCTTGTCCATAATGAGCCCACAGTCATGCTTAGAGAGAGCAAAGGCATGTAAGTAAACATGCCTCACAGGGTAATCACAGTGTCAATTGGAGGTGAACATCCAGTGCAATGGGAAATGAGAGAAAGATGATTGCTTTCAGCTGGCAGAATCAGGAAAAGGCTTAGAGAGAAAATGTTAAATGTTTTAAAAAAGATTTTTGGTTTAATTCTCCTCCAAGTGTTTCTTATGAACACCAAAATTATTCCCCTAGGACAGTTTTCATTAAAGAGGCAGCAATTCCTAAGACAGAAGAATGGAGAAGACCACAAACCTGAAATTGGCCCCAGGTACATCCATCACCTGATAGTGCCCAAACAGGTGGGGTGGTCTGTCTAGGGTAGTTGGCTATGTGATCAATTAGTACTTTTCTCTCTGTGGACAGAGCTTCCCTATGATGCCCTTGGGAACTGGTATCTGAGGCCCCTTCCTTTGCTCACTGTCTTGTACTGGATAGTTATTTCCTTAGCAGATGGCTTGATTTAAGCCATTATAAACAGTTTGTTAAATCCTGTAAGTAACATTTCCATAAGGGAGACCAACACTCCAGGAAACTCCAGGCCACAATGATTTCTCAAGTCTGTCCTTAATCAATTTAATACTTGTGGGCCCAGAAGCTCATTGGGCTAGTGTTTCTCAAAGACAGGCTCTGGATCATTTGCCATGAAGGCAGTTGAGGTATTGTTAAAAATGCAGATCCCAGAACCTTACCCCAGGAGTCGGAATCTCTACTGTTGCACCTAGAAATCTGAATTTTGAGAGATTGCCCTGTTATTTTATTCTCACTAAAAGTTTGAGAACCTCTACCCTATTTTATTAAAATTATCAATTGGCAATGTATCTCGGGTAAGTCAATTGATTCATTCATGTCTGATATTTGTCATGTTACATAGGGGGTATTCTGTTTCTATTTGCATTCCAGGATGGCTATGAGGTAATACATGGAGAGATTAATTCTATGCAAATAAAGTATATGTAATCATTGAAAAAATCGACATCCATCCATTATGTTCACCATATTTCTCCTAAGCACTGACACTCTCACCAAAGTCTCTCTTAAAAAATAAATGTACATAATTGTTCACACAAACTGTCAGCTCACCTGGACTTCACTTGTGAGTAGAGATGATCCTAATGAAAACATAAAGAGATCAGCTTTTGTTTGTATCATGTTTTGTTTCTGTTGCCACAGCACCTAACCCCCTACTCTACTTTCTTAGGTCTGCCCCTTCAGGTGCAGGATGAAAAGTCTTATTAGTGCTACCCTTTCCCTGGCTGGAAATATTTTGCCAACAAAAAAAGTCCCCCTCAGGATGCCAACTAGTTAATCTGATTAAGGAATGTGCACCAAAAATGTTTAAAATGTGGCTTTATTTTTCCATTTGGATAATGCCCTTACCTTGTTTCCTAACTTTCTGGTGGTTTTCACATGTGAAGCCATGGCAGGCTGTTATGAGAGTTGTTTGAAGGTCAAGGAACTTTTGACACTTTGGCCATGACTGAGGCTGGTGACTCTATCATTAGCTTCCAGAGAGGGTGAGAGCATTGCTAAAAGCATATCTGAAAATGAATGGAGTCTACAGGGCAAACAATCATGACTGTCAAAGGAATTGAGAATGGAAGCTTTGGAATCAGATTAATTGGGTCCTGGATCTACCCTTGTGATGTTGAAATAATGAAGTTCTTTCATCTCTAAAAATAATCAATTTTCTCTTTAAAAAAATTAGAATAGTAATACTTATACACATTGTTCTAAGGATTAAATGAAGTGCTTAGAACAGTATCTGGCACACAGAAAAAAACTTGAAATGGTAACTAATTTTATTCTTGCTGAATACTCACAAAAAATCTATTCATAGAAATTATATAAGCCTGACTTTCACAATTTCAGAATCTTCAAAATAGGACTTACTAGGAAAACCAAACAAAACAAATTTTATTATCAATAAATACTAGTTTCTTCCTAGTTTGGAAGTGTAACTTAATAACTATCTAAATTTGGTTCATGTTCTGATATCATAGTCAGATATTCATAGTTTATGGATAAGTGGTTTATGAAAAATTTCTGTGAACTTATCCCCTCACAAAATACTAAACCATTTATTTCTGGGTGTGACAATGGTAGTTTCAAAGAATTTTAAAACCAAAAAAATATTGTTTATCCCATCCATCCTCTCCCTGTTTTTGACTTTCTAGTTATACAGATAAAGTGTTGTTAAGGTATTGAACATGGATATTTTATGGAATAGAGGCATAATTTTATGATGTTGAACTTACTGACAACATAAAATCCTATATGTGTTCATTCCCTCTCTCACTTTCTTCTCAGATTATACATAAAAGAATGGAATTTGGAACCATGTAGAATTCTCATATAATCTCTACTCAAATACAAGTAGCAGATGAAACTTTCCATTTCTATCCAAAATGCCACCACCGAGTAGAAATTGAAGGCACTTAGCAATGAACATGTTTTTACTACTGAGAAAAATTTCTACATCAATGAAGCAACAATAGCAACAAGTTTCTAGTTAAGTTCACTTCAAATTTATGAATACCTCATTTTCTAAAGAGTGGACTATTAAACTGTAGTTTTAACAGACAAGAACAAACTTGACTCCATATTGGATTTATTCCTTTAGCTCTAACCTTTGTGCTCTGTGGCCTATTCTTAGTCATGCTTGCTCTGCTCCTTTTGTAAAAGAATGTTGCCTATAGCCTGAAATATACAAGATAGCCCCTTCTCAAGGCTCTGCTTCCCAGACTTGACCTTTAAAGGAATAACACTTATTGTTCATATAGAGATAAAAATTTTCAGAACAGAGGATAACATTTGTTTTGGTGGAGGTTTACAAGAACATCATGACCAGACCTAGGTGGACAGCTGCAAGAACAAAGAATTTTGACATCTCCTCCAAGATCTGGCCGGCACCAAGAAGTTTGCAACAAACTCTCCCCTTTTAGTATAGCAGAAGTCCGAATTTTAACTTCGGTAAAATGGTTCATTGGGATACCAGTCCACTATCTTCTCAGTCCACTGGCTTTCCAAATAAAATTTCTATTCCTTGCTCTAACATCTCATCTCTTGGTTTATTGGCCTGTCACTTAGTGAACAGTATGAGCTTGGAGTAGGTAACATAGTCATAAAGTTATTAAGAGAATCCAAATTATGACAATTCAGATCACATTTTGACTTTTTACCATGAAGATGCAAATAGGAAAACTCTGTTTAACAATTGTCAATTATAACAATGTCCCTAAAAAATAAATATTCTTATCCTCATTATGCATTTAACTAAACTGATGATCAGAAAGGTTTCATCATTTGTCCTTGGTCATACTTGTAGTCAATACCCCAATTCCTTCTGATGCTAAAACAAGGCTTTTCCTCCAATGGCCCTTCTGTCCCCAGATTAGTGAGATGGAGTCAGCAGGGGAATGTTTTCAAGGTGGTTTCTGGGAAGGTTCCTGCTCCAAATATTCTTTCACCAAATAATTAGGATGCTTGAAATTTCTCCAAAGTATATTTACTTCTGTGAGTCTTAGGGGATTTTAATTCATTTAGAATCTCACACTAAAATCCAAAGGTACTTAAGGTTAAAGTGAACTTTATTAGCTAACATCCTAACAATTATTGATGAATGGCTGGTTAGAGCTACTGTGAAGTAGGAGGAAAAAAAATGCTGAATAGGCAAACAAGCAATAATGAAAACTTGTTACTTTTGCTACTTAGAAGTTATACCTTTTTGATTGTTGTTTCTGCCTTTGCTAAACATGGAATTTGAAGAACAAAATATCTTGCTAAAGTGGAATGATTTGTAACATTCACATTTTAGAAGGGCAGTTGGATGTTTCCTTTGACGGGGTGTCTTAAAGTGGTGGGAAGTAGGCCTTAGGAAACGTTCAATGGTAGACAGATGGCACTGGCCTGTAAAAACCACAGGGATCTGGAAATATGTTCTATCCCTAACTCATGCGCAAGTACATTAGCAATGAACATGTTTGGTGAGTTACATGTCTGGTGAGTTACAGTAAAGGCTGCGATTATTTTGAAAGGAATAGTCTTGTTACAACTGTAGGGATAATGTATATATATGAATATGTGTATTTGTGTGTGTACATCAGTGTGTGTTTGAAATCTGAAAAGAAGTGGTTTTATTTACAGATTTTCTGGATACACTGATGAAATACAAAGGGAGTGGAAACAATTATTTGGATGATTTTAGCTAAAGTGATAATTTTACTTCAAACATACAGTTATTTCAAAGTAAAGAGGCAATTGCCTTAATCCCAAATTCTTTCATATGTAGACCTTCACAATACATGGACTCAATTAATTGCTTTTCAAGTGAATTATTAACGATAGATGGTGATGGAAACTTTCACCAGTAGCAAAACATTTTGAAAGAGAATCAGATTTTAAAACTGAACTCTTTTAATAATAATGACCTTGGGTTTTGGACTGAAAGAATTCCCAATTGATAGAACTTAATGAAAACATTCACAGATATGGCTGTTTTGAAAATGTCTTGATTTTGTTAAAAATCATAACAATCATTTTTATTTTTATTTTGAAATACTTTCAAACTCTCAGAAATGTTGCAAGAATAAAACAAAGACTTTTTTTTACCCTTAACCATTTTCCATAAATCACTGTTTGATACTCCATCACCTATGAATACTTTAGCATATAATTTCAGCAAAGAAATTGTCCTACATAACCACAACCTAGTCATCAAAATCAGGAAATTAACACTGATATATGACTACTGTCGAATCCTCACATCTCATTCAGGTTTCTTCACTTGCCCAATGTCCTGTATAGCAGAAGGAACCATTTAAGGATCATGCATTCCATTTACTTGTTGTGCCTTTTTAATCCCCTTCAACCTAGAAGAGTAGCCTAGTCTTTCCTTGACTTTCATGACCTTGGCACATTTAAAGATTACAGAAAATATTTTTGGGTTTTATCCCTAGTCCCCCAAATTTTTTTCTGATTTTTTTTATTATTAGACTCAGTTTTTCCATTTTTGGCAAGAATTTCACAGAAAGTGTAATTTGTTCTCTCATTGCCCTATCAGAAGGTACTTGATCTCAATTTGTCCCATTACAGGTGATGTTAACTTCGATTACTCTAAAGTTACTTTATTATAAAGTTATTCTTTTTTCTTTGTAATTAAATGTTTGTGTGGGGGGGGAGAGGGAAGTAATTTGAGATTGTAAATATTCCATTCTTCATTAAGTTTTAACCCACAATTTTAGCATCTATTGATGTTTCTTGGATTAATCATTTGTTATTCCTGTGATTGCCAAATAGTAAATTTCAAATTCCACCATACCTTCTAAATTTATTAGCTGTTATTCTACTGTAAGAAAAAGTGTTCTCTTTTTTCCTATTCTAAATTTTCCCTTTGAGTTGAAAAAGGTAGTTTTTTTTGTTTGTTTGTTTCATATTTTTCCCTAAACTATGTGGTAGGTTGCTGTTATGAAGACAAGAAACTTGTTCTAAGTTGTAGCAGAATTCTCTGAGTCTCTGATGTATCTGCTGTTGCTCATTAACACATATGGGAATGACAAATCTTCTCCGAATATGGGGATAAGAATAATTCTATAAGGACACTGTGGTTTTTATTGTTAGTTCCATTGCTACATTTATCTACATTTTCCATGTATAAACACAAATTATACATATGTAGAATAAAAAAGTAAAGTATATTAGTTTTCTATACTGTTTAACAAATTACCACACACTTAAAATAACTCATGTTTATTTCTCACAGTTTTGTGGATCTGGAGTCCCACACAGCCTTACTGAGCTCTATGATTCAGAGACTCACCAGGCTGCAGTCCAGGTGTTGTCTGGGGCTGTGGTCTCATCAGAGGCTGGACTGCTGGGAAAGAATGTACAGCTCAGCTCCCTCAGTTTTCTGGCAGAATTAGATTAATGGCAGCTAGCTTCTTCAAAGCCAGCATGAAGGAGGAGAGGGAGAGGGAAGGAGGAGGGAGAAGTGGAGAGAGGGAGAGTCTCTAGAGTAAGTCAGCTAGCAAAGAGTTGTGTGTACTGTAAAATAATCACAGTAGTAACATCTCATCACCTTTGCTTTATTTTATTCATTAAAAGCAAGTCAGGGCTTCCCTGGTGGTGCAGTGTTAAGAATCTGCCTGGCAATGCAGGGGACGTGGGTTAGAGCCCTGGTTCAGGAAGATCCCACATGCCATGGAGCAACTAAACCCATGCCCCACAACTATGGAGCCTGCGCTCTAGAGCCCGCGAGCCACAACTACTGAGCCCGCAGGCCACAACTACTGAAGCCCACGCTCCTAGAGCCTGTGCTCTGCAACAAGAGAAGCCACCGCAGTGAGAAGCCTGTGCACTGCAATGAAGAGTAGCCCCTGCTTGCTGCAACTAGAGAAAGCCCATGTGCAGCAACGAAGACTCAATGCAGCCAAAAATAAATAAAATATAAAAAAACCCCTAAAATTTCTGCTCTGTGAAAGACACTGTCAAGAGAATGAAAAGACAAGCCACGAACTGGGAGAAAATGTTTCCAAAAGACATAGTTGATAAAGAACCATGTCCAAAATATACAAAGAACTGTTACAACTCAATAATAAGACAACCCAATGTAAAAACATGGACATAAAACCTTAACAGACACTTCACCAAAGAAGATATACAGAAGGCAAATATGCACATGAAAATGTGCATATATCATCATACACCATCATGTATACGCAAATTAAAAGATCTATTAGAATGGCTAAAATCAGGAGTTCTCATTCATTGCAGATGGGAATGCAAAATGGTACAGTCACTTTGGAAGATTGTTTGGTGGTTTCTCATAATGTATTTTTACTATACAGCTGGATTAAATCTGCTAATTTTGTCACAGGATTTTCATTATTTATAGATGAGAGAGTCCTACATTTGATTGTGTGTGTATATGGGTGTGTCTATGTGAGGGACTGTGAACTCTGTTCTTATTTATTAATGGGAACACTTATTGTGAAACTAATGAAGCTTGACTTTCAGAACTTCCCTTACATTAACATCTTCCAAATCCCTCTACCTAATTTTGTATTCAAAATTGCATATTCTTTATTTTTTTGAAAGAAGACCCCCATAATTATATAAGCAACAGACCCCAAAACTTGTATCACCCCTTGAGTTGAGCATATTAATATTTCTCGACTCAAAGAAACTCTCACCATGGAAACTGTGATATTGATTGCAAGTCTAAGGACATGGAAGATGCCGTCATGATGCTGCAGTGGTACCTCTTAACTCTAACACCCAGTACCTACTCACTCAACAGGGAGGACACAAAGCAAGAGTTAGCCATGAGATAGCAGTTTATGAGGTAGAAAGTGGTTGTGCCCTGGATAAAGTCTCGATCACTGGAAGATTCTTGTGTCTTATGTTGATAGATCCTTTTCATTATCATAATGAATTATATCACAGTGTATTAACTTATAGAAGTTAATTATACTGCATGAACTCAATTTTTACTGATCATAGAAAATGAATTATATATTTGACTAGTTTCCTGTCCTGTGCTGTAAATTTCACAGTGGTTGGGACTTTACCTTTTCGTCCATGGTTCCTATTAGAATGTGAAACACATATTTAGTAATCAGTCATTATTTGTGAAATACATGAGTGATCTTTGAATTAGGTTTTCCTAGAACAAATAATATTACTTGTTCAGGATACATTTTCTATACACAGCAAACTGTCAGACTCAGGAAAATTTCATTTCTTCCAAAGCTGATTTATGATTAGTTTTGCTGGTTAAAATCTGGATTGATTTGTTTAGATAAATAATGGCTATTTCAACTTATTTAAAAAATTATAGGCCCTATCCTACTAATGATCAAGTTATCACATATTACCAACTTTGATTCAGAGATAGCAAACAACCAAGCAAAGGAGTACTATTTTTTATTTTATTTTTATTATTATGTAAGTTTCAGGTGAACAGCATTATATTTTGACATCTGTATACACTACAAAGTGATCTCCGCCACAAATCTAGTTGCCATCCATCACCATACAGTTGACCCCCTTCATCCATTTCACGCATCTTCCAACCCTCTGGCAACCACTAATCTATTCTCTGTTTTTATGAGTTTGTTCTTGTTTTGTTTTGTTCATTTGATTTGTTTCTTTTTTTTTTTTGGATTCCACTTATAATTGAAATCATATGGCATTTATTTTTCTCTGTCTGACTTATTTCACTTAGCATAATACCTTCAAGGTCCATCCATGCTGTCACAAATGGCAGGATTTCATTCTTTCTTTATGGCTGAGTTGTATTCCATTTTGTGTATACGTATTTATACACCACATCTTCTTTATCCATTCATCCATTGATGGACACTGAGGTTGCTCCTATATCTATCTTGACTATGTAAATAATGCTGTAACAAACATAGGCTATACCTATGCATATACCTTTTGAATTAGTGTTTTCATGTTCTTCAGATAAATACCTAGATGAGGATTAGCTAGGACATATGATACTTCTATTCTTATTTTCTGAGGACTCTTCTTACTTTTTATCATGGCTGCACCAATTTACAGTCCCATCAACAGTGTACAAGGGATTCCTTTTCTCCACATCTTCTCCAGCATTTGTTATGCCATTCTAACAGGCATGAGGTGACATCTCACTGTGGTTTTAATTTTCATTTCCCTAATAATTAGTGATGCTGAACATCTTTTCATGTGCCTGTCAGCCATCTGTTTGTCTTCTTTGGAAAAATGTGTATTTAGGTCCTCTGTCCATTTTTTAATTGGATTGTTTGTTTTTTTGATATCAGGTTGTATGAGTTCTTTATATATTTTGGATTTTAACCCCTTGTGGGATACTGACTTGCCAGTACCTTCTCACATGCAGTAGGTTGCCTTTTTATTTTGATCGTGGTTTTTTTCACTGCACAGAAGCTTTTTAGTTTGATGTAGTTCCATTTGTTTACTTTTGCCTTTTTGCCTTTTTGTTTACTCCTTGTCTTTGGAGTCAGATCCTCAAAAACATTGCTAGGACTGATGTCAGTGAAGTTATTGCTTGTGTTTTCTTCAAGGAATTTTATGGTTTCAGGTCTTATATGTAAGTATTTAATCCTTTTTGAGTTATTTTTTGTGTATGGTGTAAGAAAGTGGTCTAGTTCCATTCTTTTACATGTGGCTGTCCAGTTTTCCCAACACTATTTATTGAAGAGACTGTTCTTTCATCATTGTATGTTCTTTGCTCCCTTGTCATAAATTAATTGTCCATATATGACTGGATTTATTTCTGGGTTTTCGGTTCTGTTCCATTGATATCTGTGTCTGCTTTTGTGCCAGTATCATACTGTTTGAAATCAGGGAGAGTGATACCTCCAGTTTTGTTCTTCTTTCTGTAGATTGTTTTAGCTATTCAAGATCTTTTGTAGTTCCATATAAATTTTATAATTATTTATTCTAGTCCTGTGAAATATGCCATTGGTATTTTGATAGGGTTTGCATTGAATCTGTAGACTGCCTATCTCCATTTCCTTTAGTTCTTTTTCTGAGGTTTTGTCTTGCTCTTTCAACTGGAATATATTCCCCTCTCTCACTTTACTTAAATCACCACGCTTGTTTCTATGTATTTGGCATATCAGCTATCTCTCCCAACCTTGAAAGAGTGACCTTGTTTAGGGGCTCAAAGACGCAACCTGCCTGACCACCAGAGCAAGGTGCTCAAGGTGTATCCCCTATGTGGGCTGCATGTGCTTTCCTGAAGCTGTGACTTCCATGGGGTGGTGATGGTGAGGCTGACCAAAGAATGGCTGTAAGGCCCAGCTGCTGTCACAGGGCACTGGTGGGCAGGGCTATTGCTTGGTCAGCTATGAGGCCTGTCCAAGGTGCAGAGGTAGCCAACATTCTTGGTTGGGCACACTCACTGGTGCTAATAGGTTATATGGATAATTTCAAAATGATGCCTGCCAGGTCCAATATTAGCAAGGTAGCATTGGACCACATAAATGGCTCCCACCAGTGACTCTGTCCCCAGGAAGCATCCCAACTGGTTCCTACATCTCTGGCAGATGCTTCAAGATTAGTAAGTGGGTCCCCTTCACCTGTGGTCCATGTGCTTTTCACTCTGGTGTTTTTGCACTGGTTTTCATGTTGAGTGAGTCTATTCACAAGCCCTTTAAGAATGAGATTTTTGTTTGTTGAAGTTGTATAGTCTTCCTGGATGTATTCCCTGTTGGTTTTCCAAGGCAGATGTTTGAGGGGCCCAGCTCTCTGCCTCTCCTCCCTGTCTAGATGGTGTCCTTTTACCCTTTGCAGTGGAGGTTCTGTTTATCCAGTTTTCACGTATCTTTCTGAAGGAATTATTCCATATGTAGATTTGTGGTGTCCATGAGAGGAGGTGAATTCAGGATCTTCTACACTACCATCTTGAGCCCTCTTTCCAAGCAAAACAGTTTTGGCATAAGAAAAAGAAATTTACAAAATCACTTGAATATAGAGTAAAGTAACCCCGAAACATAAAAGATAATATATAATGCATGGCTCCAGAATAATGCCCACTTAGGTTTCAATAAATTCTACTCTTGTCCAATTTGTATATCTAAAACAAAAATACAAATGATATTGTTTAGCTTGAGTAATGTATTTTATTTTTATTAGAACACATTTTTTTAGTTGAAAAAGGAAAAAAACGAATAAAAACTAGAGGAGTTTTAATTGCTAATAAAGGAATACCACCTGAAAATTACAGACAAGCTTTAGATGGGTTAGATGATTTGTTTCCTACCCCATAAAATGATGACTTTTTCCTTTTAACACAAGTCTTTGGCCTAACTACAGGTTTCTGCAATATAATCAAATGATGCTAGGGCTTTTCTTTAATGGCCCTGGCAGTATTCTGTTCATGAATTTCAGGGAGCTTTTATTTTATTTTTTGTAATTTTTAAAAATTTATTTTTGCTGTGTTGGTTGTTCGTTGCTGCATGCGGGCTTTCTCTAATTGCAGCGAGTGGGGGCTACTCTTGGTTGCAGTGCGTGGGCTTCCCATTGTGGTGACTTCTCTTGTTGCAGAGCGCAGGCTCTAGGTGTGTGGGCTTCAGTAGCTGCAGCACGCAGGCTCAGTAGTTGTGGCGCACGGGCTTTGTTGCTCTGCGACATGTGGGATCTTCCCAGACCAGGGATCGAACCTGTGTCCCCTGCATTGGCAGGCACATTCTTAACCACTGCGCCACTAGGGAAGTCCTACTGCACGTTAAAATAGTATTGGAATATATATTTATATATATAAAACTGGGAAAAATTACAAATCCAGCTAATATCAAATGTTGGGATGGTTATGGAATCTATCTGTCTGGATAAGCTAGTAAAAATCTATGAAGATGAATAACACCAAAATTTTGGTGGCTAAAAACACAAAGGTTCATTTATAGCTCAGGATGCATGTATATTACAGTGTCAACAGCAGTCCTCTGTTCACTACACTCAGAAACCTAGGCTGATAAGGCACAACCAATTAAACACTGTTGATCACCATGCTAGTGGGAAAAGGAGAGCTCTCTGGGCAGAGTGGGGATGGTATGGATTTGGGATGGAGGAATGGGCTTTGCAATGGCAAATAAATGACCTGGCACTTCTACCCATGTTTCATTGGCCAGAAGTATCCATCTGTCCCCAGACACATTGAATTAAAGGAAGCTTCATATATTTCTGGTGGAAGTGAAGACTGCTGTACCCATTTTGCAGAGCAACATTTTCCATTCTCTTCCCAATGTTAGTGACTTTTTTCTCCCTTTCAGACTGAAGACAAACATCTCTTAACTGCTCTTAGCTTAGGTTGCTATAGACTCTCAGCTCTGTGACCTGGACTACTATTCACTGCATTAGACCATCTTAAAAATAAGAAAGGTATCCTTGCATTGGAACTACCAATACCACTGATGCAAGATATTTGTACCCTCCTAGATCTTAAAGAATGAAACTTGTTTCTTTTGCAGTTAACTTTCTTAAAGATGTCAAATTTTTTATTGTAAACAACAAGAAATTCAAAAGAAGCACATCTTACATATAGATGTTTCCTAATAATATAAAACAAGCAGTGATATTAAGCTACCTACTCTTGCTTTAAGATTGTATCTTCGTGTTCATCTGGGGCCACAGTCACCATGAAGCCAGAGAATTCAGTCTTGCCTAGCTTCTCTGTGTCCTTGTTGCTGTTTTTGGTACTTAATGGGTTCCTCCCCTTTCTCCTAATTTGCATGATTCCTATCCACTCTGTGGTTCATTTGCATATCATCCCAGTGTGACTCTTAAAGAATGGCTTGCTTAAATTGCTTGTGGTGAAGAACAAAGCATAAAAGGAAAATTATTTCTAGCGTGAATCTTCTCTATTCATATTACTGAGCAGTATTTGCTCTAAGTCTTAAGGATACAGTCCAAGGAAAAAATTCTGTCTGTGGCTGGTGGCCCTCAGATGCTCAGTGAGCCCTTGAAATACACTATTGTGGAGTCTGTTTCCTCTTGCTAGGAACTAATTCCTTTGGAATGTCAGATTGTCCCCTAGGCTGATAATTAAATGTAAAAATTAGGCTTCAGGGAAGTCATGAAAATAAGAGTAAACAAGTTCTTGACTTTTTCCTTAGTGTTCTGTACCTAGAAAAAGCATAGTTTATTTCCTTTAATATCTAAAATTTCTAGATTCTAAACTTTTCTATTCTCTTTTGACTGTTTCTTTCTAATTTGACTATAAGCCCATCAGAGCTGGAGACATTTAGTATTTGTTTTATACTACATATCTTGTACCTAGAAGATATAAATATATGTTCATTGACTGAATAAATAAATTACTGTTCTGGTTTCAAAAAGAAAATGAAAATTCATTGGAGCTCTGTGTATTCAAGAACGTAAATAAGTAATAGACAGGGAAACTGGAATTTGGGAGACTAGAAAAAATATCAAATAATGAATCAAGGAGTTGTTACTTCCAAGGACATATTGGCTAGTTTTTTGGGTTGAATTTTGTACCACCCCCTCAAATTTATATGCTGAAGTCCTAGCCTCCCGTATTTCAGAATGTTGCCTTATTTGGAAATAAGGCTGTTGCAGATGTAATTATTTTAAATGAGGTTTTATTGGAGTAGGGTGAATCCCGAATCCAATGTGACTGATGGCCTTATAAAAAGGAGAAATCTGAACAGTCAGGCACACAGGGAGCACTCCATGAGAGGATTGGAGATGTACTACCACAAGTCAAGGAAGGCTAAAGATTAAAAACCACCAGAAACTAAGAGTCATGGAGTACATTATTCCTCACAGCTTTCAGAAGGAACCAATCCTGCTGACATCTTGATTTTTGGCTTCTAGACTCTGGAACTGTGAGGCGATGAATTTCTGGTTTCTAAGCTGTCTAGTCTGTGGTATTTGTTACAGCAGCCCTGGTAAAACAATATAGTCAGTCGCAGTCACCTTATTTTTTTTAAAGTTGATAGAAATGCTTAAGCCAAACTCAGTAGCTCAGGCAACATTTCCCCTTTATATTCTGATTCAACTAATTCAAGAAAGAGACTCTCTTTTGACATATGCAATTAGAAAAATTTAAGTAATGGCTCGAACATTTACTACTGAGATACAAGGGGTGTGTGTGTATGTGTGTAGGGGAGGGTTATGGAAGGGAAAGTGTTCCTAACTAAGAAAGCTGGGTGAGTTCATGAAATATTTCCATTTCGGAGGTACCAGTTTCCAGAACCTAACAGGTGCTACTCAAAAGTTTCACATGATGAGGTTATGGGTAACAAAACATGTTTTACCAGTGCCTTGTCCACTGCACTAATTTTAAATTAAGAGTCTTTAAATTCAGTGGGGATCCAGGGACATTCATACTTAATGTAAGACTAGGGGTCTGATAACCTTAAAAAATGGGAAAGAGTTCAGCTGCTGAATCTTGCCTGAAAGACAAAGGCTATGCCAACTGTTGGGAATACATATTCTCTTACCTTCATGCTTTTCAACATGGAGGGAATCATAAGATAGGATGGGGAACTAATCTCTCAGGAGACTTAGTCCAGCTGAAACACCATCCCCTTAAACAAGTGAAGGATAAAGGGTGAACTAATTTTAATATGGTTTCTATAACGAATTTCTACAACAAAATTTACTTCCTCTGATACAGATGAGTCTTTGATGCCATAAAACAATAAAGCACATATCAAATCTGAAGTGATAGAGGAGGGAAGTTTTTTATACTTCGTTGAAAGAACTCCATTGATGGTCAGTTTTTATTCTCTTTGCTGAAGATTGGAAAAGCAGCAGTGACGCAAAGCTTAGCATTTGAAATGAGGCAGAGAGTGGAAGCTGTTTACATGGCTTTTCTTTTTTTTTTTTTGGTACTGTTGCCTTCCCACATCCTACTCTGACTCTTTTTAAACTTCATGTTGGCTATTCAGGTCAAGGGAACATTTTTAGGGATGCGTTAACCTGTTATGGAGACGGCTGCCCTTTGGGGCTTGTGTGGGAAGGAATGCCTCAGCCACAAGGAATTCCTGTTGGCATTCGTACTAAGACAGCATCTAAGATCCTTCTACTCTTCAAAGTGTAGTAGAACATGTATTTTTAAAAAAGCATACTCATTCATGAATACTTTGGAATAACCCTCCACTTAACCATTTAGGGCAGGGAGTTTGTACTTCACAATGCAGCAGGAAGATATTTGTGACCAAACTACACTTGTATTCATTTTCGTTGAAACAGATATGACACGACCACTCTAATTTTGTAACTATGTGCTGGCAGAACAATTCTTAAGTTATTAGCAAGATCTATGAAAAGAGTAAAGGTAGAAAAAAATGATATATGTAGACTCAAGCGTAAACAACGTCAAAGGGAAAAACCACAGGAACATAGAATCACTGGCTTCAGTCATTGACCTGGAGAATAGACTGCCCACCCAAATGTATGGATTCATTTATTCTCCTTTTATGAAAATGTGTGAACTTTATTTTGCTTTGTTAATTTAAACATTTGGAATTTTTTTTCCCCTCCAGAGATAAAAGAAAAATCATTTATTCTGAAGAGTAACTATAAATGAGTTAATAAACATACATTTACCCAGACTGAAATTTATTTCTGTCATTCTGTTTGTCTAAATAAATTTATAAAAGAGGTATCCAAACCGAATGTTTCCTCTGCTGTTATTAGTCATCCAAATATTTGCGTTCTTGTTGAGTTAGGGCTTTCGTCTAAATAGCTTTCAATATGCTAAAATAAGTAACAAACTATTAAGTCCTGGGAGAGTTTTTTAATTAAGAATGTTAATTTATCATGCAGTGGTATATGTTAATTAATAATTATTCAAATACATACTAACTGAAATGTGTTTTTCAATAGTATCACATTTACTAAAGTATTTAGATAGTGCTGCCGAAAGTAAAAATAAAATCTCATTATTTTCTTACATTAAAAAATAAAAGCTTTAAAATACAATACAAAATAAAACAAAAGAAACTCTTTCAGTTACTGCAAACATATAATTCTACATATATGGTAACATATAATACTTTTCTGTATAATTTTTACCAAGAGCCACTATTATAAATTCAGAGATATGTTTTTTCAGAAAATGTTTGGCCTTAAACTTTAAATTGAATAAAATTGAACTTTAAATAAAAGTGTCACCTGAAAGTATGCCAGTCCTCAATCTATTGATATTACTACATTTTTACCCTAATATATTAATTGGTAAAAATTACAAAAATCTATACAAGGTTGAAGTTCCTTTTCGAAAACATGGACCAATGAAAATACTCAGGTGGTGGTGGGACCATACATTTGTAGGGAGGGAGGGTCTTCAGGCCTTCTGAAGAGGACTGCCCAGCTGTCATCCCCACATCTCTATCAAGGTGCTTCATTTTCCTGAACCGGCCCCTGCTAAATCAGCAGAGGAATGACCATCATTATCTGCCTTGGGACTAAAAGGCCAGTTTCATCATGACCTTTATCTCTGAGATGTCAGCCATTTCTAATCTCCCTAAGGAGTGTGCACTACTATTCTATCACTATTCTGATTCCATCCCCCACTCCCTACTTCCATCTCTCTCACTCAGCATTACTTTTATCCTTCCATGGTCTTTTTGACACACCCAAATTTCATATGTCCTTAACCTTTTTATAAGTGTTTTCTTCATCTTCTTGCTCTGAAACCTGGTTCATTGCTGATTCCATAACTTCTCCTCTTGTGAATAATAGTTTATTCACGTGAATAATAGTTTAAAATATTGTCCATTGTATAAATATAGAGTCAAAAATAAGATTTTCTCCCAAATTGTAAGGTAAAATCTTTCTGTTCATTGGTATGTAAAATTACAGATATAACTATGTACCTTTACACATGTAAATAAATATCTGTTGTAAATATAACCTTCAAAATGTCCTTTGTTAGGATTTGAGACATGGGAAGACACACACACACACACACACACACACACAAAGGAGAATGGTGATGGACTACATTTAAAAGAAAACATTCTTGCTGATGAAAAGCATTTTAAAGAGGAAGTCATCTTATCTTTGAAAAGATCTATTCCACTGCACCTAATTACTCCTCAGTATAGCTTGGAATTTGAAACAGCCTCCCACTCCCACCTTCTAAATACCAGTGCACTGTAAATCCACCCTTCTGCCAGAACTTATTGTTGCAAGGAATAATTTGAACCAGAAATACTTAAGTAGGGAGAATACATATCAATCTGGCCTTCTTTGTGAATTGCTTAGACCAACAGATTCTTGGCAGAATAACCTACAAAAGTTGTCTTTACAGAAAAGATCAGTATCAGCCAATAATTCTTCCTAACTTCTCCAGGGTACCCAAAGGGTGGAAACATTGTGAAGATAGGTCAACACCCTTCTTGTAGACTTCAAATTACTGGCTATTAATACTTTGTGAACTGCCTGCTTTTAATTATACACATCTATTGGCTAGTTAGCAGGTGAAATGACTTAACTCCTCAAGGAATACATGTGGACTCAAATCAGCAATTTTCATTAATAACCTCTCCTTAGAGAAAGCTTATATCAAGTGAACCTCTTGGCTGCCCCCATCTTACCAACAGAATGAATTGTTGTCATTCCTTGTAAGCAGTTGAAAGGCTACAATAGTGAAACCATGCGTGATACCATGATAACTCTTGTCTGACAAGTTGAAGACAATGCCAGACTACTACACGAAAATAGCCTGCTCAGAATTCTCTTCCCCAAAAGACACGGGCTTTTTCATCCTCTGGGCCATGAGCAGCACCAAGTTGAAAGAGATTGGGAAACATAATCTCACAAGAAATATCTACAGGGTAATGAAGCAGGTAACCAGGATTCACAAGCATTGAAATGTGCAGGAGCAAATCACACTGGGAAACATGGAGATCTTTGAAAAAATTCTGAAACTGAGGCAGTCCTGCACTTTCACTTGCCTCCTACCTTCCTGTATCCTCAAAAGCTACAGGAGATGACAACTCAAAACAGCTGAGCAGTGAGCACAAGAAGACAGTCTGGTATAATTCCCAGCAACCCCTCTCCATCCATTACTGTGTTTAAAGTTTCAGATTCTCTACTAACCACAAATTCATTCAAGCGAGGGATAAGCCCTCCTTTCAAATTACACCTAATCCTGGGAAGGTTTAACCAGTCTATATATAGCTTTATACACTTATTTAGCTATATATATATATATATATATATATATATATATATACACACACACACACACACATATGGAGCTAAGTATATATATATATGTGTATATATATATATATATAGCTAAGTGTGTGTGTGTGTGTATATATATATATATATGTTATATTTAAATTTATTTAATCAGATTGCTTTCCTCCTAATATCTACTTGAAATTCGCAGAAATTAGGAAGTTTTAATGAAGGGAAGAGAAAGAAAAGGTTGTTTCTAACCATGCAAACTTGGAGAAGGACAACTTTGGTGCCTATTTGCAGTCTATGGGCCTTGTAAGTCTAAAAAGAAAAAGTAGAATGATGGATTTTAGACCTGAAAGGGTTGATACCGAAGTACAGAGCAGTAAGGTTGGGCATTAAGGATTTCACTTGGTGCTAGAGGGCTAGCTATTGCTACACTTTCATTCTCCCCTAACTTATACCTTGGTGCTTATATTATGAGAAAAAAGTGCCAAATAACTCAATTTATTAATGAAATAGTAGAATTTAATAGAAATTCATGGCATTTTAGATTTGTCTAGATTCACCAATGTCTATTTTGAGATCTGGCATCATTTATACTGTTTCCTAGACTTCCTTTGTTTTTGTTTCTTGAATTTTATTTTACTTTATTTTTTTTATACAGCATGTTCTTATTAGTTATCTATCTTATACATATTAGTGTATATATGTCAATCCCAACCTCTCAATTCATCCCACCACCACCACCCACCCCACTTTCCCAACTTGGTGTCCATATGTTTCTTCTTCTCTACAGCTGTGTCTCTATTTCTGCCTTGTAAACCAGTTTATCTGTACCATTTTTCTAGATTCCACATATATGCGTTAATATACGGTATTTGTTTTTCTCTTTCTGACATACTTCACTCTGTATGACAGTCTCTAGGTCCATTCACATCTCTACAAATGACCCAATTTCACATTCCTTTTTATGGCTGAGTAATATTGCATTGTATATATGTACCACATCTTCTTTATCCATTCGTCTGTTGATGGGCATTTAGGTTGCTTCAATGACCTGGCTATTGTAAATAGTGCTTCAACGAACATTGGGGTGTATGTGTCTTTTTGAATTATGGTTTTCTCTGGGTATATACCCAGTAGTGGGATTGCTGGGTCATATGGTAATTCTATGTTTAGTTTTTTAGTCTGTCATAAGGAGTGAAGTAAGTCAGAAAGAGAAAAACAAATACCGTAACTAACACATATATATGGAATCTAAAAAAAAAAAACAGGTTCTGAAGAACCTAGGCGCAAGACAGGAATAAAGATGCAGACATAGAGAATGGACTTGAGGACACAGCGAGGGGGAATGGTAAGCTGGGACAAAGTGAGAGAGTGGCATGGACATATATACACTACCAAATGTAAAATAGATAGCTAGTGGGAAGCAGCCGCATAGAAAGGGAGACCAGCTCGGTGCTTTGTGACCACCTAGAGGGGTCAGAAAGGGAGGGTGGGAGGGAGACGCAAGTGGAAGGGGTATGGGGATATATATATATATATATATATATATATATATATATACCTATAGCTGGTTCACTTTGTTATACAGCAGAAACTAACACAACAATGTAAAGCAATTATACTTCAATAAAGATGTTAAAAAAAAATACTGTTCTCCATAGTGGCTGTATTAATTTACATTCCAACCAACAGTGCAGGAGGGTTCCCTTTTCTCCACACCCTTTCCAGCATTTGCTATTACAGATTTTCTGATGATGCCCATTCTAACCGGTGTGAGGAGATACCTCATTGTAGTTTTGATTTAGATTTCTCTAATAATTAGTGATGTTGAGCAGTTTTTCATGTGCCTGTTGGCCATCTCTATGTCTTATTTGGAGAAATGTCTATTTAGGTCTTGTGCCCATTTTTGGTTTGGGTTGTTTGTTTTTTTAATATTGAGCTTCATGAGCTGTTTATATATTTTGGAGATTAATCCTTTGTCTGTTGCTTCATTTGCAAATATTTTCTCCCATTTTGAGGGTTGTCTTTTCCTCTTGTTTATAGTTTCCTTTGCTGTGCAAAAGCTTTGAAGTTTAATTAGGAAACATTTATTATTTCCCTTACTCTAGGAGGTGGGTCAAAAAACATCTTACCGTGATTTATGTCAAAAAGTGTTCTTCCTATGTTTTCCTCTAAGAGTTTAATAGTGTCCAGTTTTACATTTAGGTCTTTAAACCATTTTGAGTTTATTTTTGTGTATGGTGTTAGGGAGTGTTCTAATTTCATTCTTTTACATGTAGCTTCCAGTTTTCCCAGCACCAATTATTGCAGAGACTGCCTTTTCTCCATTGTATATCCTTGCCTCCGTTGTCATAGATTAGTTGACCATAGGTATGTGGGTTTATCTCTGGGCTTTCTATCCTGTTGCAATGATCTATATTTCTGTTTTTGTGCCAGTATGATATTGTCTTGATTACTATAGCTTTGCAGTATAGTTTGAGGTCAGGGAGTCTGATTCCTCCAGCTCCATTTTTTTCCCCTCAAGATTGCTTTGGCTATTTGGGGTCTTTTGAGTCTCCATACAAGTTTTCAGATTTTTTGTTCTAGTTCTGTAAAAAAAATGCCATTTTTTAAGTAATTTGATAGGGATTGCATTGAAACTGTAGATTGTTTTGGGTAGTATAGTCATTTTCACAATATTGATTCTTCCCATCCAAGAACATGATATATCTCTCCATCTGTCTGTATCATCTTTGATTTCTTTTATCAGTGTCTTATAGTTTTCTGAGTACAGGTCTTTTACCTCCTTATGTAGATTTATTCCTAGGTATTTTATTCTTTTGGTTGCAATGGGTGAATGGGATTGTTTCCTTAATTTCTCTTTCTGATCTTTCGTTGTTAGTGTATAAGAATGCAAGACATTTCTGTGCATTCATTTTGTATCCTGCTACTTTACCAAATTCATTAATTAGCTCTAGTAGTTTTCTGGTGGCATCTTTAGGATTCTCTCTGTATAGTATCATGTCACCTGCAAACAGTGACAGTTTTACTTCTTTTTTTCCAGTCTATATTCCTTTTATTTCTTTTTCTTCTCTGATTGCTGTGGCTAGGACTTCCAAAACTATGTTAAATAATAGTGGCAAGAGTGAACATCCTTGTCTTTTTCCTGATTTTAGAGGAAATGATTTCAGTTTTTCACCACTGAGAATGATGTTTGCTGTGAGTTTGTCAAATATGGGCAGTGTTATGATGAGGTAGGTTCCCTCTATGCCCACTTTCTGGAGAGTTTTTATCATAAATTCATGTTGAATTTTGTCAAAAGCTTTTTCTGCCTCTATTGAGGTGATCATATGACTTTTATTCTTCAGTTTTTTAATATGGTGTATCATATTGATTGATTTGCATATATTGAAGAATCCTTGCATCCCTGGGATAAATCCCACTTGATCATGGTGTATGATCCTTTTAATGTTTTGCTGGATTCTGTTTGCTAGTATTTTGTTGAAGATTTTTTGCATCTATATTCATCAGTGATATCAGTCTGTAATTTTCTTTTTTGTAGTATCTTTTATCTGGTTTTGGTGGCAGAGTGATTGTGGCCTTGTAGAATTAGTTGGGGAGTGTTCCTTCCTCTGCAATTTTTTGGAAGAGTTTGAGAAGGATAGGTGTTAGCTCTTCTCTAAATGTTTTCTAGAATTCGCCTGTGAAGTCATCTGGTCCTGGACTTTTGTTTGTTGGAAGATATTTAATCACAGGTTCAATTTCATTACTTGTGATTGGGCTGTTCATATTTTCTATTTCTTTCTAGTTCAGTCTTGGAAGGTTAAACCTTTCTAAGAACTTGTTCATTTCTTCCAGTTTGTCCATTTTATTGGCATAGAGTTGCTTGTAGTAGTCTCTTAGGATGCTTTGTATTTCTGTGGTGTCCGTTGTAACTTCTCCTTTTTCATTTCTAATTTTATTGAGTCCTTTCCATCTTTTTCTTGATGAGTCTGGCTAAAGGTTTATCAATTTTGTTTATCTTCTCAAAGAACCAGATTTTAATTTTATTGATCTTTGGTATTGCTTTCTTTGTTTCTATTTCATTTATTTCTGCTCTGATTTTTATGATTTCTTTCCTTTTACTAACTTCGGGTTTCTTTGTTCTTCTTTCTCTAGTTCCTTTAGGTGTAAGGTGAGACTGTTTATCTTGTTGTGAGATATTTTTTTCTTGTTTCTTGAGGTAGGATTGTATTGCTATAAACTTCCCTCTTAGAACTGCTTTTGCTGCATCCCATAGGTTTTGGATCATCATGTTTCATTGTCATTTATCTCTAGGTATTTTTTGATTTCCTCTTTGATTTCTTCAGTGAGCTAGTCAGTGATTTATTTAGTAACATACTGTTTAGCCTCCATGTGTTTGTGTTTTTTATGTTTTTCCCTTTAGTTGTTTTCTAATCTCATAACATTGTGGTCGGAATAGATGCTTGATATGAATTCAATTTTCTTAAATTTACTGAGGCTTGATTTGTGACCCAAGATGTGATCTATCCTGAAGAATGTTCCATGCGCACATGAGAGGAGAGTGTAATCTGTTGTTTCTGGATGGAATGTCTTATAAATATCAATTAACTCTATCTGGTCTATTGTGTCATTTAAAGCTTGTGCTTCCTTATTAATTTTCTGTCTGGATGATTTCCTCTTTGATAGCTGTTAGCATTTGCCTTATGTATTGAGGTGCTCCTATGCTGAGTGCATATATATTGATAATCGTTATGTTTGTTTCTTGGATTGATCCCTTGATCATTTTGTAGTGTCCTTCCTTGTCTCTTGTAACATTCCTTATTTTAAAGTCTATTTTATCTGATATGAGTATTGCTATTCCAGCTTTCTTTTGATTTCCATTTGCATGGAATGTCTTCTTCCATCCCCTCATTTTCAGTCTGTATGTGTCCCTAGGTCTGAAGTGGGTTTCTTGTAGGCAGCATATATATCGGTCTTTTTTTTTTTTGTATCCATTCAGCAAGCCTGTTTCTTTTGGTTAGAGCATTTAATCCATTCACATTTAGGGTAATTATTGATATGTATGTTCCTATTACCATTTTCTGAATTGTTTTGGGTTTATTTTTGTAGGTCCTTTTCTTCTCTTGTGTTTTTCACTCAGAGAAGTCCCTTTAGCATTTGTTGTCAAGCTGGTTTTGTGGTGCTGAATTCTCTTAGCTTTTGCTTGTCTGTAAAGCTTTTGATTTCTCCATTGTTTCTGAATGAGATCCTTGCCAGTTAAGAGTTATCGTGGTTGTAGGTTCTTCCCTTTCATCACTATAAATATATTGTGCCACTTCCTTCTGGCTTTTAGAGTTTCTGCTGAGAAATCAGCTCTTAAACTTATGGGAGTTCCGTTGTATGTTATTTGTCATTTTTCCCTTGTTGCTTTTAATAATTTTTCTTTGTCTTTAATTTCTGTCAATTTGATTACTATGTGTCTGGGCATGTTTTCCTTGCATTTACCCTACCTGGGACTCTCTGCATTTTCTGGACTTGGGTGGCTATTTACTTTCCCATGTTAGGGAAAATTTCAACTATAATCTCTTCAAATATTTTCTCAAATAGTTTTTCTCTCCCTTCTCCTTCTGCGAGCCCTATAATGCTAATGTTGATGTGTTTAATGTTGTCCCAAAGGTCACTTAGGCTGTCTTCATTTCCTTTCATTCTTTTTTCTTTATTCTGTTCTGCAGCAGTGAATCCCACCACTCTGTCTCCCAGGTCACTTATCTGTTCTTCTGTCTCAGTTATTTTGCTATTGATTCCTTCTAGTGTATTTTTCATTTCAGTTATTGTATTGTTCATCTGTTTGTTTGTTCTTTAATTCTTCTAGGTCTTTTTAAACATTTCTTGCATCTTCTTGATCTTTGCCTCTATTCTTTTTCCGAAATCCTGGATCATCTTCACTATCATTGTTCTGAATTATTTTTTGTGAAAGGTTGTCTATCTCCACTTCATTTGGTTGTTTTTCTGGGGTATTATCTTGTTCCTTCATCTGGTACATAGTTCTCTGCCTTTTCATTTTGTCTGTCTTTCTGTGAATGTGTTTTGCATTCCACAGGCTGAAGGGTTGTAATTCTTCCTGCTTCTGCTTTCTGCCCTCTGGTATATAAAGCTATCTAAGAGGCTTGTTCAAGCTTTCTGATGGGAGGTAATGGTAGTGGGTAGAGCTATGTGTTGTTCTGGTGGGCAGAGCTCAGTAAAACTTTAATCTGCTTATCTGCTGATGGGAGGGGCTGAGTTCCCTCCCTGTTGGTTGTTTGGCCTGAGGTGACCCAGCATTGGAGGCTACAGGCTCTTTGGTGGGGCTAATGGCGGACTCCAGGAGGGTTCATGCCAAGGAGTACTTCCCAGGCCTTCTGCTGTCTGTGTTCTTGTCCCCACAGTGAGCTACAGCCACACCCCAGTTGTGCAGGAGACCCTCTATCACTAGCAGGTATGTCTAGTTCAGTCTCCTATGGGGTTACTGCTCCTTCCCCCTGGGTCCTGATGCACACACTACTTTGTGTGTGCCCTTGAAGTGTAGAGTCTCTGTTTCTCCCAGTCCTGTTGAAGTCCTGCAGTCAAATCCTGCTAGACTTCAAAGTCTGATTCTCTGGGATTCCTCCTTCTATTGCCGGACTCCCCAGTTGGGAAGCCTGACGTTGGACTCAGAACCTTCACTCCAGTGTGTGGACTTCTGTGGTATAATTGTTCTCCAGTTTGTGAGTCACCCACCTAGCAGTTATTGGATTTGATTTTATTGTGATTGCTCCCCTCCTACTATCTCATTGAATCTTCTCCTTTGTCTTTGGATATGGGGTATGTTTTTTGGTGAGTTCCAGTGTCTCCCTGTCGATGATTGTTCAGCAGTCAGTTGTGATTCTGGTGTTCTCACAAGAGGGAGTGAGCACATGTCCTTCTACTCCTCCATCTTGAACCAATCTCTCTTAGACTTCTTAAAATTATCTCCACTTCACAGACACACTCCCACTTGATCAAATTAATGATATAGGAAACAGATTGTCATTCTTTGCTTCTAAAACCCAGAAACATGTATGCTCTGGAGGGTATATCAGTCTGCCAAGGATAAAAAAAAAATCTGGACTCTGTGTCTACAATATTATATTAGTTCTCTTTAATCTGCCTGGATTTTTAAATTTTTTATTGGTATATAATACAAACATTATTTTTACATTAAAAAAGATATGGGTACATTTTTACATTGGCTGAAAAATTCATACAGCTCTAGAAACTTCCAAGAAACTTTCTGCTTCTTGTGAATCGCTACCATTTACACATGGTGTAAGTTTCTTCTGGGTGTAAGTTTCTTCTGTTTTATTTTATTTGTTTTTATTGAAGTACAGTTGATTTACAATATTATATTATTTTCATAGTGACAGCAAAGTGATTCAACATTCTTTATAGATTATACTCCATTTAAAGTTTTTACAAATAATGGCTATAGTTTCCTGTGCTGTACAATATATTATTGTAACTTGTTTGTTTTATATATAGCAATTTGTATCACTTAATCCCATACCCATGTTGTGCACTTTCCCCCTTCCCTTTTCCCACTGGTAACCACTAGTTCTCTATATTAGTGAGTCTGTTTCTGTTTTGTTTTATACATACATTCTTGCTATTTTTCAGACTCCACATGTAAGTGATGACATAGAGTGTCTTTCTCTGTCTGGCTTATTTCACTAAGCATAATACTCTCTAGGTCCATTCACACTGTTGCAAATGGCAGAATTTCATTTTTTTATGGCTGAGTAATATTCCACTGTATATATATATACCATACCTTCTTTATCCATTCATCTGTTGATGGACACTTGGGTTGTTTCCATATCTTGGTTATTAGAAATAATGCTATAGTGAACA
This sequence comes from Lagenorhynchus albirostris, assembly GCF_949774975.1. Classification (NCBI taxonomy): domain Eukaryota; kingdom Metazoa; phylum Chordata; class Mammalia; order Artiodactyla; family Delphinidae; genus Lagenorhynchus; species Lagenorhynchus albirostris. The sequence goes on from NC_083099.1 coordinate 127,959,725, forward strand.
TTGGGGTGCATGTATCTTTTCAAGTTAGTGTTTAAAATTTTTTTTTATATATACCAAGGAGTGGAATTGCTGGATCATATGGTAGTTCTATTTTTAATTTTTTGAGGACCCCACCATACTGTTTTCCATAGTGGCTGCATCAATTTACATTCCCACCAACAGAGTACATGGGTTCCCTTTTTTCCACATTTTTGTCAAAATTTGTTATTTGCAGTCTTTTTGATGATAAGCCATTCTGATTGGTGTGAGGTAATATCTCATTGTGGTTTGAATTTGCATATCTTTAATTTTAATGGTGTTGAGCATCTTTTTATGTGCCTGTTGGCCATCTGTTTGTCTTCTTTGGAAAAATGCCTATTCAGATTTTCTACCCATTTTTATTGGGTTTTTAAATTTTTGATATTGACTTGTAGAGCTGTTTATTTATTGTGGAAAATAATCCCTTATCTATCATGTCATTTGTAAATATTTTCTCCACTCTGTAGGTTGTCTTATTGTTTTGTTGATGGTTTCCATTTCTGTTCAAAAGTTTTTAAGTTTAATTAGGTTACATTTGTTAACTTCTGCTTTTGTTTCTTTTTTGCCTCAGGAGACAGATCCAAGAAAATATTGCAATAATTTACGTCAGAGAATGTTCTGTCTATGTTCTCTTCTAGGTGTTTTATGGTTTCAGGTCTTACATTTAGGTCTTTAATCCATTTTTTGTTTATTTTTGTATATAGTGTGAGAAAATGTTCTAATCTCATTCATTTACATGTAGCTGTCCAGTTCCCAGCACCGCTTGGACTGGATTCTTCCAATCCAAAAACACTTAATGTTTTCCCATTATTTGTATTATATTCAGTTTCCTTCATTAATGTCTTATAGTTTTCAGAGAAAAAGTTTTTCATTCCCTTTGTTAAATTTATTTCTAGGTATTTTATTCTTTGAGATGTGATTTCAAATAGAATTTTATTTTGAGTTTTTTTTTCTTTCTGATAGTTAATTATTAGTGTATAGAAAAGCAATAGATGTTTGTATATTAATCTTGTATCCTACAACTTTACTGAATTCATTCATGAGTTTTATTAGGTATTTTTGGTGGAGACTTTAGGGTTTTCTATAGATAGTATCATGTCATCTGCAAATAGTGACAGTTTTAATCCTTCCTTTCCAATTTTGATCCCTTTTATTTCTTTTTCTTTTTTTAAAAAATATGTTTATTTTTTTTAATAACTCATCTTTTTAAAAAGTTAATTAATTAACTTTTGGCTGTGTTGGGTCTTTGTTGCTGTGAGTGGGCTTTCTCTAGTTGCAGCAAGCAGCAGTTCACGGGGTTCTCATTGAAGTGGCTTCTCTTGTTGCAGAGCATGGTCTGTAGGCACATGGGCTTCAGTAGTTGTAGCACGTGGCTCAGTAGTTGTGGCTTGTGGGCTGTAGAGTGCAGGCTCAATAGTTGTGGCTGATGGGCTTAGTTGCTCCACAGCATGTGGGATCTTCCCAGACCAGGGCTTGAACCAGTGTCCCCTGCATTGGCAAGCAGATTCTTAAACACTGTGCCACCAGGGAAGTCCCTTATTTCTTTTTCTTATCTGATTTTTGTGTCTAGGACTTCAATAGTATGTTAAATAGAAGTGGCAAGAATGGGCATCCTTTTTTGTTCCTCATTTTAGAAGAAAGGCTTTCAGTTTTTCAACATTGAGTATGATGTTAGCTGTGGGTTTGCCATAAAAAGCCTTTATTATAATGAGATATGTTTCCTCTATATCAACTTTATGAGAGATTTTATCATTAATCAATGTTTTATGAGAGTTTTTAATCATGAATCAATGTTGAATTTTGTCAAATGGCTTTTCTGTTTCTATTGAGATGATCATGTGATTTTTATCCCTCCTTTTGTTATTGTAGTGTATCATATTGATTGATTTGCCAATATTGAACCATTTTTGTATACTTGGAGTAAACCCCAGTCAATCATGGCGCATGATCCTTTTTATATATTGTTGGATTCAGTTTGCTAATATTTTATTGAGGATTTTCGCATCTATATGCATATCAACAATATTAGAGTATATTTTTTTTGGTAGTCTCTTTGTCTGGTTTTAGTATCAGGGTAATTTTGGCCTCATAGAATGAATTTGGGAGTGTTTCTTCCTCTTCAATTTTTTGGAATAGTTTGAGAAGGATAGACATTAACTCTTCTTTGTATGTTTAGTGGAATTCCCATGTGAAGCCATCTGGTCTTGGATTTTTGTATGCTGGGAGTTTTTTTTATTACAAATTCAATTTCACTACTAGTGATTGGTATGTTCAGATTGTCTGTTTCTTTCTGATTCAGTCTTGGCAGTTTGTATGTTTCCAGAAATTTGTCTATTTCTTATAGGTTGTCTAATTTGTTGACATATAACTGTTCATAGTATTCTCTTATGATTTTTTTGTATCCCTGTGATATTTGTTGTTTTTTACCCTCTTTCATTTCTTTTTTTTTTACATTTAAAATTTTCGTGGGGCCACAGTGCACTGTTTGTAGGACCTCAGTTCCCCAACCAGGGATCAAACTTGGACCTTGGCAGTGAAAGTGCCAAGTCCTAACCAGTGGACTGCCAGGAAATTCCCTCCCCTCTTTCATTTCTTGCATTGTTTATTTGGGTCCTCTCTCTTTTCTTCGTGATAAGCCTGGCTAAATGTTTATCAATTTTTTTTATCTTTTCAAGAAACCAGCTCTTGGTTTCACCAATCTTTTCTATTAGTTTTTTTTTATTATCTCTATTTTATTTATTTCCAATTTCCTTCCTTCTGTTGACTTTGAGCTTTGTTTGTTTTCTTTTTCTAATTCCTTTAGATTGTAGGTTAGGTTGTTTATTTGAGATTTTTCTTATTTCTTGAGGAAAGCATGTGTGCTATAAACTTCCCTCTTAAGAACGGCTTTTGCTGCATCCCATAGATTTTGGAAAGTTGTGTTTTCGTTTTCATGTGTCTTGAGATATTTTCTGTTTTCCTCTTTGATTTCTTCATTGACACATTTCTTTTTTCAGTACTGTGTTTTATAGTCTCCACATATTTGTGCTTTTCCCATTTTTCTTTCTGAAATTAATTTCTAGTTTCATACTGCCATTGTCAGAAAAAAATGCTTGATATATGTTCTATCCTCTTAAATGTGTTGATACTTCTTTTGTGGCCTAGCATGTGATTTATCCTGGAGAACATTCTGTGCACACTTGAAAAGAGTGTGTATTCTGTTTTTGGATGGAATGTCCTGTAGATATCTATTAAGTCCAACTATTTTATTGTGTCATTTAAGACTACTGATGCCTTATTAATTTTCTGTATGGTTGATTTTCCATTGATGTAAGTAGTGTGCTTAAAGTTCCCTATTATTATTGCATCATTGTCAATTTCTCTTCTTGTGTCTGTTAATATTTGCTTTATGTATTTAGATGTTCCTGTATTGGATGCATATAGGTTAACAATTATGAATCCTCTTCTTGTATTGATACCCTTATCATTATATAATGCCCTTCTTTATCTTTTGTTATAGACTGTGTTTAAAAGTCTATTTTGTATTATACAGGTATTGCTACCCACTCTTTCTTGTCATTTCCATTCCCATGAGATATATTTTCTCATCCCCTCACTCAAAGTCTGTGTGTGCCTTTAGTTCTGAAGTGAGTCTCTTGTAAGCAGCATTTATATGGGTCTTCTTTTTTCATCCAATCAGCCACCCTATGTCTTTTGATTGGAGCATTTAGTACATCGACATTTAAAGTAACTATTGATAAGTGTATTGCCATTTTATTATTTGTTTTCTGGTGTTTTTTGTAACTCTTTTCTGTTCATTTCTTCTTCTCTTTGTTTATTATTTTGTGGTTTGATTATTTTCTTTAGTAATATGCTTGTGTTTCTTTCTAGTTTTTGTGTATCTATTATAAATTTTTGATTTGTGGTTACTATGGAGCTCATATATGTTGGCATATAACTATATCTACTTGTTTTAAATTGGTAGTCATTTAAATTCAAAAACATTCTAAAAGTTCTATTTTTTCACTGCCCTCCCCTACATTTTGTGTTTTTGATGTTACATTTTACATCTTCATGTTTATCTCTTCACTGTTTATTTTAGTTATAGTTGCTTTTACAATTTTTTTGTCCTTTACTCTTTATAATGGTTTATTTAAGTGATTGATCCTCAGCCCTTACTATATATTTGCCTTTCCTAGTGGGATATTTCTTTTCCTATAGATCCTTCTTGTGATAGACTTTTCTTATCCACTTAGAGAAGACCATTTAACATTCCTTTTAGGGAGGGTTTAATATTGATGGACTTTCAGGTTTTGCTTGTATGAGAAGTTCATTATCTCTCCTTTGGTTCTAAATAATAATATTGTTGAGTAGAGTACCCTTGGTTGCAAGTTTTTCCCTTTTAGTGCTTTGAATATATCATGCTACTCCCTTCTAGCCTGCAAAGTTCTGAAGAAAAATCAGCTGATAGCCTTATGGAAGTTCTTTTGTATATGACTCTTTGTTTTTATCTTTCTGCCTTTAGAATTCTATCTTTATCTTTTGCCATTTTAATTATGATGTCTTGGTGTGGGTCTGTTTGGGTTTATGTTATTTGAGACTCTGTGTTTCGTGTACCTGGATATCTATTTCCTTCTTCAGGTCTGAAACTTTTTCAGTCACAACTTTATCAAATACCTTTTTCATCCCCTCTTTCTCTCTTCTCATTCTGGGACTCCTATAATATGAGTGTTGGTACTCTTGATGTTGTCCCAGAAAATTTGTTTTTAGCTTTGCTATTCTGATTGGATCTATCTTCCAGATCACTTATACATTCTTCTGTATTGCTTAGTCTGCTATTCCTTCATTCTGGTGTGTTTTTCATTTCAGTTATTGTATTTTTCAGTTCTGACTGGTTCTTTTTTATATTTTCTAGTTCCTTGTTAAAATTCTCACTGTGTTTATCTATTATTTTCCTGAATTCAGTTAGCATTCTTATTACTAATGTTTTGAATTCTTTATCTGATAAATTGTTTACTTCTCTTTCATTATTCATTTTTTTCAGGGGTTTTCTCTTGCTCTTTCAATTGAGACTAGTTCCTTTCTCTTTACATTTTGTGTAACTTTCTCCACCTCTATGAATTTAGGTGAAACAATTTCCTATTGCAGTCTTGAAGGGATATCCTTATGTAGGAGTGTCCATGGTCTGCATGTGCCCAGTGCATTTGGTGGGAGAGCTGGATTTGACATGAAAAGAAGACATCTTTCCTCAGGGTATGTTGTCAGCTATCACCTTGGAAGGAGGTGGAGCTAGAGATAGAGGAGCTAGAGCCAGAACCAGATGTGAGATGGGGCTTCCTCTGTGCTCAGAGGCTGTTACCACCCTACTGGATGTGGGGTCAGACCTCAAGTTGATGGAGCAGAAGCTCTGAGGGTCAGGTCTGAGCTGACTCTCTTTCCTTTAAGTGTGTGCTCTCTCATCTCCCAGCATCAGCACCCTTGTCCCAGAGGGAAGCAGTGCTGGAGCAAGAGGGGCCCATGCATGCTCTCAGCTCATGAGGAGGCATGGGCTGTGGTGGTTCAACCACAGACAGAGGCTCAGGCTGTGTTTGATGCAGTGTCTGTGCAATTGCCAGTAATGGCAGCCCCACTGCATCAGAGTCTCCTTTGTCCCTCACAGCCAATGAATCTCCCCAGTCTTCTCAGCCTCTGCCCTGTTGTGGAGATGCTCTTCTCAGTAGGTGGGGCTCACTTGGGCTCTCAGCATATCAGGGCTTCAGCTGTGGTGGTCCAGCTACTGTCAGAGATCAGGGCTGCTTCTGGTGAACTGCCTGAGTAAGCATCAGCAATGGCTATCCCCATTGCATCAGATGCCACCCTAGGTCCAAGTTGTCTCTCTGTTCCATGGCCAAGCTCTCTCCCTGGTTCTGGTAGCCCTTGCCTTGTGCTGAGCTGTGAGGTGAAATAAGTGGAGCTGAAGCATTTGCTCAACTCAGGCTTGAGCATATGCCAGGGCAGTCACAGGAAATCAGGTAGCCACTGGAGTAGTCCTCAATCCACCTTATCTGCTCTGCCTTGGGAGCAAGCCAGCACCCTCATGTTCCTCACAAATGGAGTCCAGGCTTCCTATAGCCCTCCTGTTAGTTCTAGTGGCCCTCCATCCAGCCAAGGGGGCTTTTCTGCCCTATGTTGGACTCCAGGACTGGGACACCAAATATATGGCTCAAACTGCTCACTAATTAGGGCAGATCTCCACTGGTGTATTCTCCCTTTTCCTCTGAGTCCCGTCCCAGGGGTATGGTCCCAACCTGATTGATCTGTTCCCTTCCTTCCTGATTCTGTGTGGATCTTTGTTACAGCCTTGGTTGTACTGTTTCTGACAGTTTACAGGTAGTTTTCAGTGAGAATTTTTCCACATTCAGATGTATTTTTGATGTGTTCATTGGGGGAGGTGAGTTCCACATCTTCCTACTCTGCCATCTTGATCCAAAGTTCCATTCTTCTCTTTTAAATGTGTGTCTGTGGGAAAGATTTTAAAACTAATGAGTAGCATTTTTCAGGACTAGTTCTGCCATTATTTGTACAAACATAACACACATCTTCACTTCTCTAAATTTATTTCTTCGTCTGGAATTTTAAAGGGATTGAAATAATACTCTCTCAGTTTCCTTGTGGGGACACAATTGTAATATTGTATGACAACTTTACATCATCAGTTTTGATTGAAGGAGTTGGAGCTTTCAGAGACACATTTCATGACCCATGTTTGACAAAAACTTTGTTAACAGATGTGAAGAGGAACAGTTTATGGAATTCCTTGAGGTAATGTTATTTTATACCAAAAATATCTACTATGGTTTTATAGAAATGTCAGACATTTTAGTAGAGTATTTGAAATTCTTGAAGAAATGTTTTACATAAGAGCTGTCATTTTTAATATGAAAATTTTGTTGTGATTTCATCATGGAACATTTTATCCTTTCAAAATTTTTTTTACAATACAACTTTGAGAAATATATTTTCCCATAAGATAATGAACCCTCATTATCAAGTATAGAAATTTCCTTAATTTCAATTGAAGAATAATATTCTAAAGTTTAAATATATAGTATATATTGATAATTTTAAAAGTTTTATGATTTTATTATAAAATTTCCTTAATTTTAATAGAAGAATAATATTCTAAAGTTAATTATATATATTGTATGAAATTTTTATGATAAAATTTGTGATTTTAATGTATATAAAATATACTATGCTATAAAATTATTTTATAATAATTTTATAATAAAATTTTATATAAAATATATAATACTTTAAAGTTTGAAAACAGGTAATTTATAAAACTTAATTCATTTAACTATTTCATCTAATTTAAAATAAATTCAGTTAATTTATTTAACTCTTTCGCTAAGGCAACATAATCTTAGCATGATGCACTGTTACTATAGTGTTGCTTTTTTGTTGTTATTTTTGGGGGTATTTACATAAATATTTTGATTAATTAGATCTTTGAAAACATCGTTAGAGTTTGCTTTGCAGAGAAACCCAAATACTTCCCTGAGGTGACTTGGAGGCTTGTGATAAAACAGAAATAGTAGCAATCAATATAATATTTAATCTGGACACCCCATCACTCTTAAACTAATAAACTAGAGTGTCAATGATGTCATAGCCAAAGATTCTCCTCTATTATAAATGGGTCAATTAGCAGCCCATAGAAACACCGTGCTCTAGGGCCAGATGCAAGCTTGTAAATGACATGTCAAAGCAGAGCTGATACACTGCTTTCCCTTCACAATGGGTCATGAATCAGTGCTCATCACATTCTAGGCAGCCTAAACAAACAAACAAACAAGTAACTTTATATACAGGGTTGTAGTTTCCAGATCCACTTCCTCTCAAATAAACAAAACCCTGGTAATTATAACTCAGCTTTTTAAAAAGTCTAAAAAAAATTTTAAAAGAACCCCAACTTTTGGTGTGATGGTTAATTTTATGTATCAACTTGATTGGGTCACAGGACCCCAGATATTTGGTTAAACATTATTTCTGGGTATGTCTGTGGGGAGTGTTCATTTGTTGAAGGCCTGATTAGAAGAAAAGACTGAGTAAGAAATAGTTCTTTCTCTCTGCCAAACTGTCTTTGAGCTGAGACATTGGTCTTCTCCTGCCTTTGGAATGAACTCAGACAAGAGCATACAGCACTGGCTCTTCTGGTTCTCAGGTCTTCAGACTTGGACTAGAACTATACTGTTGACTTTCTTGGGTCTCTAGCTTATTGACTGTGGATCTTGGACTTCTCAGCCTCCGTAATCAAGTGAGCCAATTCCTAATAGTAAATTTCTTTAGATAGATAGTTAGACTGATCATCTGAAAATATTTCTTTCTCACCAGGATAAGATTAATTGCAAATTTAGTAACTTTGTTAATCTTATATTGTAGTTTCTCTTAGCTCCAGTTCTTTTAAATACCTGTTGTGGATTTTTGTTTGTTTGCTTTTTTAACTGTGAGCCAGTCTTTTGGAAATCCATGCTCTCTTTCAAAAATTATTTACAACTATATATCATATATCATCCTTTCCCAGATATATAGCTGATTTTTAAAGGGAAAGAGATAAAACAAATGTGGGAATCAAAGCAGACTATAAACACAGGTCATATAACTACAGCTATAGAATTATCAGACCTGGAATTAAAAAGGTATGCTACTTTGTCTGATGTACTTCACTCAGTATGACAATCTCTGGGTCACCATGTTGCTGCAAATGACATTATTTTGTTTCTTTTTATGGCTGAGTAATATTCCATTGTATGTATATGTGTGTGTGTGTGTATATATATATATATATATATATACACACACACATATACATCATATCTTCTATCTTCTTTATCCATTCCTCTCTTGATGGACATTTAGGTTGCTTCCATGTCCTGGCTATTGTAAATAGTATTTCAATGAACATTGGGGTGCATGTATCTTTTTGAATTATGGTTTCTTTGGATATATGCTCAGGAATGGGACTGCTGGGTCATATGGTAGTTTTACTTTTAGTTTTTAAAGGAACCCCCATACTGTTCTCCATACAAACACTATGGATTTACATTTGCACCAACAGTGTAGGAGGATTCCTTTCTTTTCACATCCTCTCCAACATTTATTGCTTTTAGATCTTTTTAATGATGGCCATTCTGATTGGTGTAAGGTGATACCTCGTTGTAGTTTTGATTTGCATTTCTCTATTAGTGGTGGATCTAGAGATTTTCACACTGAGTGAAGTAAGTCAGACACAGAAAGACACATATATATTGCTTATATGTGGAATCTAAAAAAATAGGGTACAAATGAACTCATTTACAAAGCAAAAGTAGAGTCACAGATGTAGGAAACAAACTTATGGCTACCAGGGGATAAGAGGGAAGGGATAAATTGGGAGATTGGGATTAACATATATACACTACTATATATAAAATAGATAACTAATAAGAACCTGCTTCATAGCACAGGGAACTCTACTCAATACTCTGTGATGGCCTATATGGGAAAAGAATCTAAAAAAAAAAGAGTGGATATATGTATATGTATAAACGATTCAATTTGTTGTACACCTGAAACTAACACAACATTGTAAATCAACTATACTCCAATAAAAATTAAAAAATAAAAATGAAAATAAAAATTAAAAAATAACAACAACAAAAGGTGTGTTACCAATACATTCAAAAACTAGAGTAAAAGCTGAAGAATATCATCAGAGAATTGAATCTATTAAGAAGTATAAAATGGAAATTCTATAATTGAAAACAAAATAAATGCTATGAAAAGAACAAAACAAAACTGTGGGTTAAAATGAAAAGTTTTAACATACATACAATTGGAGTCACCAAAAGAAAATAAAACATATATATATATAAATATGTATATAATATATATATTTATATACATAATATATAATATGTATATTATATATGTTTATATACATAATATATAATATGTATATAAATATATATAAAATAAAATATATATAAATGTATATATATATGTTTTAACAAATAATGGTATAGAATTTTCCAACATTCATTATAGACCTTGAGCTATGGGTTCAGAAACTTTTATGAACCCCAAACCAATTAAAAAAACCCTGATACTTATTCACATAATAGTAAGATTATTGAAAACCATAAAAAAGAGAAAATTTAAAAGCAACCAAAGAGAAAGAATACATTACTTTCAAAGGACCATAAATATGATTGATATCTAGCTCTGCAACAGAAACAATGAAAGACAGAAAACACTGATGCCATTTTTAAAGAGCTGAAAGAATATAACCATAAATATGATTGATATCTAGCTCTGCAACAGAAACAATGAAAGATGGAAAACACTGATGCCATTTTTAAAGAGCTGAAAGAATATAACTATCAACCTAGAGTATTATTCCACAAAAGAAATATTCTTTAAGAATATAGGAAAGTAGAGACATTTTCAGAGAAACAGTGAAAATCTTTCATCTCTACACCCATACTGAGGAAATACTACATGGAATTTTGGGGCGGAATTAAAATTATTTTAGATGGAAACACAGTAAATCAGTCAGAAATGAAGAGCATGAGAATTGATAGCTACATAGGGAGATCTAAATTAAAACAGACTGCTTAATGTAATAACAAATTAGTAATAATAATATTTGTATTTTTTAAACCACACAAATGCAGAATTAAAAGTCATAATAAAATAGTATAAAAATTAAGGAGAGTAAATGCCATAAGGCCATTACATTGACTAGAAAGTGGTAAAGTATGAATTTAATATGAAATCCAGTAAGGCATGGATACATATCATAGCTTCTAACATAACAATGAAAAGAATAATGATACAATTCAACAATAAAAAAGATAACCCATTAGAAAATGAGCAATGTACTTGAGTGGACATTTCTCCAGAGAAGACATACAAGTAACCAGTGATCACATGAAAAGATGGTGAACATCACTAATCATTGTGGAAATGTAAATCAAAACCATAATTATATACCACTTCATACCATACCCATTAGAATGGCTATTATCAAAAAAGCAGAACTAACAAGTGTTGATGAGGATGTGAAGAAATTAGAATCTTGTATATTGTCGGTAGGAATGTAAGATGGTGCAGATGCTGTGAAAAATGGTATGGTCGTTCCTCTAAAAATTAAACATAATTGTGTCATGTAACATATCTGTTCCATATCTGGGTGTATATCCAAAAGAATTGAAAAAAGAGACTTACAGATATTTGTACACTCATGTTCATAATAGCATTATTAACAATAGTCAAAAGGTGGCTGCAACTCGTGTCCATTGATGGATGAATGGATAAACAAAATGTGATGTATACATACAATGAAATATTATTCAGACTTAAAAAGGAAGGGAATTCTCACATGTACTACAACATGGATGAACCTTGATGACATTATATTGATACTGACTGAGATAAACCAGTCACTGATGTGAAGTACTTAACGTAGTCAAATTTATAGAGATAAAAAGTTGAATGATGGTTGTCAGGAGCTGGATGGAAGAGGGAATGCGGAATTATTGTTTAATGAGTATGAAATTTCATTTTGGGAAGATAAAAAAGTTCTGGAAATGGATGCTTGTAATGGTCGTACAACATTGTGAATATAATTAATGCCACTGAAATGTACACTTAAAAATGGTAAATTTTATGTCATATATATTTTACCACAATAAAAAAGACCCTTAACAACAATAAAAATAATAACAGAATGTATTATTAGCAAGCTAATAGAGGATGAGGAGTGGAAAAATAAAAATACTTTATCCAGAAAGGGCAAGAAATATAAAAAGAAGAAACAATGAACCGATGGGACAAATTAAAAAACAAATAGTAAGCTGGTAGAGATACATCTAAGTTTAATAGACAACATTAATCATGAAAATTGGATTAAAAAATGAAACAACTATACATTTTGTTGGTTTGCAGCATCGGGAGTTCCTGGGTAAAATGTGAAATTTGTCCTCTTTCAGGGAGGCAAGGAGAAACTGAAGAAAGAGGCAGGCCTCTCCAGATTGGTAGGTGGCAGATTTAATAAGCAAAGGAACTGTGAGTCTTGCCCTGGGTGGCCACAAGATGAGTAGATCTCTGCACCGGCCCACCAGAATCTTAAAAGATTAAATAGGGGCCTTGACTGGGTTCAGTAGTGTACACAGTCCAGATGGTCTCAACAACACCTTGCTCTTGAAAGATTGCATCCTTGGAACACTCCTAGTGTGGGAACTGTGGGTGGAATGTACATTCAAAGGACAGGGGAGAGGGTGAGGAGCCTCGGATTGCCAGGGTCCAGCTCACAGATCAACCAGAGGTCATGACCTCTCAAATACCTCCTTCAACAATGTTGCTTACATAAGTGCATCTTTAATGTAAGGATATAGAATAGTTGAAAGAAAGAGGGAGGAAGAGATGAATACTGCAAATAGTAACCAACATAAAGCTGTAAAACTATACTAATATCAAATATTTAAGGAAGTGATTATTAATAGAGATATTCAACAGAAAGTATACAAGGCCTAAATTTGTACACCACTAATTCTATATTCTCAAAACTGATAAAAAGGGACAGAGAGACAAATTCACACTCATAATTTGATATTTATATATAACTTATTCAGTGAATAATAGGTGAAGCAGACAAAAATTCAGTGTGGGTATTAAAATTTTAACTGCGTAAACAACATTAAACAACTTGATGTTGTATATATACATTATATGAAATATATATAATATGTAATATATGTAATTCTCTCTACACACACACACACATGTGTGCACACACACACAAACGCTGCACTCCAACAACTGCAAAATTCATTCTTTTCAAGTGTACATAGAACATTTCGCAAAATAGGTCATCACATGCTGGACCACAAAGCAAGTCCTAACAAATTTCAAAGAATTTGAAAATGAAGTCATAAAACATATGTTCTGACAAAAATGCAATTAACCTGGAAATTAAAAAAACAAATAATAAAAATAGACAGATAACCAGTAAAATCCCCAAACTTTGCATATTAAACAATGCATTTGTAAATCATCCATGTGCCACAGAAGAAATTATATGGAAATCAGAAAATATTTTGAACTAAAATATAATAATAATATTACATAAAAGTCTTTTGTATGCTACTACAGCTGTGCTTAGAGAATAAATTAGTAGATATGCAATAATAAGAGAAGAAAATCTGAAAAATTAACACTGTAAACTTCCATGAGAAGCTGAAAAAATGAATTAAATAAAATAGAAGCAAGGAAATAATGAAAAGTAAAAGCAGAAATCAATAAAACAGAAAACAAATTGTTAGGGAAAATAAAGACAAAAATTTGATTGTTTGAAAATACTATTAAAATTGATAACCTAATAAAACTGTTCTTGATTTAAAAATAAAAGAGATAGTACAACTTATTAAAGAAATAAAGGTTATATCTATATTTGATAGATATGGAAAATTTATTAAGCTTATAATTATATTAAATGAACCAATATCTTGCAAACCACAACTTACTGAAAGTGACACAAGAAAGAAAATTAAAGGTAAGTTGTTCTATATCTTTTATTAAATTGAATTCACAATTTAAACTTCCACTAAGAAAACTCAAAGTCCAAAGGACTTTGAATTCTTCCAAAAATTTAGGGAAGCAATATCATTATTATTACAAAAACCTTTGGGAATAGAAATAGAGGGAATATTTCCCAAAACTTTTTAATAGCAAACATAATTTGATACCAAAACAAGGCATGGACATTTCAAGTAAGGAAATTTGTAAGCAAATTTATTTAAAGAACATAGACACAAAAATCTGAAATGAAATATCAGCAAAATTAATGCAGTAATGTATAAAGTAGTGTTTGCTCTAGTAAGGTGAGTGGTGTAATGTCTGTAAATCAATCAATATAACGTACTGCATTAATAAGATAAAGGAGGAAAACATGGGGTCATCTGATTAGATGTAGAAAAATATTGATTAAATCATTGTCTACTTCTTTTTAAAAAATCTATTGGCAAACTGGGGAAATAATGGGAAATTTCATTAAACTGATAAGGGGAGTTGTATCAGTTGGTTATTGCAGACTAAAAATCAGCTCAAAACTCCATGACAAAAATTCATATATATTTTTTGCTCTTGATTCTGTTGGTTGGCCAATTTAGGATGGGTTTGAAATTAACAAGTAGAAAATGAAATACTCAAATATTATCTTTTAAAAAATAGCATCAAACATAGCAAATACATAGGAATAAATCATAAGAAAGATGTGGAAAACCTCTACACTGAAATTACAAAACGAACGTTACTGAAATAAAGGAAAAAGAACAAGTAAAGGCAATAATGTACTGTTTATGGATTGGAAGACTCATTGTTTAAAGACATTGACTATCAACTATATGCCCCTCAAATGGTACATACAACATAATACCAATCAAAATCTCTGCAGGGGTGTGTGTGTGTGTTTATTAAAAATGAATGTAGAAATTCAAAGAGTAAAGAGTAGCAAAGACAAGCCTGAAGAACAAACACGAGGACTTAAACTACCAGATATTATGCTTTATTACAAAACTACAGTAAAACTGTGTGGCATTGACATAATCGGATAAATAGTCCAGAGAGACCCCAAAAAGAATCCAGAATGATACATGCACGTAAAAAAAATCACACCATTTATAACAAAAGTGCCACTGAAATGCAATGAAGAAAGGTTCATATTTTCAGTATATGATACTGGATAAACTGGGTATATCTACGGAAAAAAAAAAAATGAAACTTCACATTTTCAGTAGGTGATGCTGGGTCAGATGAATATCCAAATAGAAGAAAAATTGAATTAAACTTTTTCTCACATCTCACACCATATATAAAAATTAATTCCAGATGAATTGAAGATTCCAGATGGATTGAAGATCTAAATGAGAAAGGTAAATTATTAAAACCTCCCTCCAAAATTGGAGAGTATTTTCATGGCTACAACATAGGTGAGTTGCTTTATAAATTTGATTGTGAGAAGGAAGCATGTATACTGGACTTTCTGATCCCATTTATATAGAGTTCCATAAAAATAAAAATAAAACCAATCAATGATGCTGGAAGTCACAGTTGTGGTTACCTTGGTGGTTTAATTACTGCGAATTTGTACCAGGAGTCTTCTCGAGTGCCGGTTATGTTTATAATACCATTTACAATAGTATCAAAAAGAATCAGGTACCTATGAATAAATAAAAGATGTGAAAAACTTTGATACAGATACTTAAAATACAAAAAATTATTGAGAGAAATGAAAAAATGCATAACAAGACATTTTCATGAGCTGGAAGACCCATTGTAAATATGCCCACTATATTCTCAAAATAATAAAGGCAAAGCCATCACAATCAAGGGCTATTTTGTTACATTTCAATATCAAAGTATGTACGATATGTTTCAATAAAAAAATTAGCACAATAAAGGAAATAGGACATAAAATGAATTGTAATTACCTACAAGAAAGGAAAAAAAAGAAGGAAAAAGAAATATGTTGTAGCTGCTGCGTACTCTTGTTTTTTCACGTTTATTAGATGAGGATGTATGACTATCTAGATATGGTGCTAATACATTCCATTCTTCATGTCAAATTTCTCACCTTCTCAAATTGCATAAGTGTAGACATTTTGGACCTTTATACCTGTGATATTCTGGGAAATGGCCTTACTATTCCTCAGTAATATTTTACAAGTGAACTTGACGTGGAAAGGATCACTGTCCTGAAATACATTTGTTCCATAGAAGAACCTTTGGCAGTCTTCTCAGTGACTGTGGAGCATAGTGAGATGCATGTGTATAAATATTCTGAGGCCCATTATAATGCACTTCACTATCACATGAGATGCACCATAAAGGAAAGTCAGACTGAAAGTGCTGTGTTATTCAACTGTTTCATTTACAATCAAAATCTGTGGCTCAGCATAGCCTATGGCAGGTCCATATGTAAAGAATTCATGAATGTGATATTACTTAAACAAAATAAAAGACAGCCTATTTATACAACAATTTAATAATTTTATTGTAATTCTGCACAATATTTTATGGAACTATTGAACAGAAGATTTGTGAATCTTTAGAAATAAATTAATTCACCTTCTATTAGACAAAATTACCTATGGTTTTCTAAGTGTTCTTTTAACACCTCTAGAGATGTGAAGTTTGTTATCTTATGGGGCAGTTTATTAAATTTTTATAGACTTATGTTAAGTTATTAGAAGACTCATACTAATCTGAAACCTGTTTTCCTGTAACTTGTATTTGTCATTTTTAAATCTTCCCTGGGGTGCCACATAGAATAAAAGTTTAATTTCAGGCAAAGCCGCATATATTTTTAGATTGTTTACAATTTTTTTTTCTTCTAGATAAATTCAGATTGCAAAACAATCGAGTATATTATGAACTAGGCAACATATTGTATTCAATGAACATTTCTGAAACATATATTTTGATTTTTCATAGATTGCTAATTAATTTATACTTTAGATATTCTTTAAGCTTGTCTTCTCCATCCAAAAGTATGACATCATCATCAACTCATTTACTAAAGTGAGAAATTCTTGAATCCTCTCTTCCTCTAACGCTGTATATCTAAGCCATCTGCAAATACTATAGGCTGTACTTAAATGGTCTGCCTGAGTCTACTTTTAATCCCTATAGTCCATTCTTCGCACAGAACTAGTAATCTTTCTAAATTATAAAATCATGATATTTTGTAGTGGGCAGCCTGCTAAGATAGCCCACAATGATCTCCATCTCCTGATATTCATGCCATTGTACCATTCCTTCCCCTGAGGGTTGGTTGGACATATTGGCATCTAATGAATAGAATGTGACAAAAGTAATGGGATTTCACTTCTGAGCTTAGGTTACAGAAGACTGTGACTTCTATCTTGTTTGCTCTCTCTCTCTCTCTCTCTCTCTCTCTCTCTCTGGCTCTTCTCAGTTACACCTTCTAATGAAGCAATCTGCCCTGCTGTGAATTGCCTTATGGATAGACCCATGGGGAAGGGAAGCAATGGTGGCCTCCAGCCAACAGCCAGTAAGGAACTGAGGCTCTCAGTTCAATAGTCTACGTGAAACCGAATTCTGCCAACAATCACATAAGTGAACTTGGAAATTGATCTTTCCCCGGTCTATCCTTGAGATGCCTGTATTCCCAGCCAACACTTTGGTTGTAGCCTCATGAGAGACCCTGAGCCAGAGGTCTCAGGTAAACTGCCTGGACTCCTGAAACTATAGAAATTGTGAGATGATAAATGCTGTTTGAGCCTCTAAATTTTGGGGTATTTGTTAAACAGAAATAGATAACTAACACATACTCCTTTGTTAAAACCCTTCAATCATTTTCAATACAAAAATCCCTCTGTCTAACAATGCAATCAACAGCCTACTGCCTACTTCTTTACTCTCCGCTTGTGCTTCTCTGCTGTTGACAGAGCTCCAGCTTCTGGAGCAAGTGAAGCTCTTGTCGACTTGAAGCTTTTGTTCATGCTGATCTCTCTGCTGCCATGTTCCCCTGTCCTCTCTTCTCATGACTGGCCTCTTGTCATCCTTTTGACTTTCTTGAACCTGTATCTAATAAAGCTCTTCCCTAACTCCTAATTAGATACCTTAACCCTAGATTATGTTCAGAGCACTTTTCTTTTTTTTCTTTCTTTTTTTTTTTTTTTCGGTATGTGGGCCTTTCACTGTTGTGGCCTCTCCCATTGCGGAGCACAGGCTCCGGACGCGCAGGCTCAGCGGCCATGGCTCACGGGCTCAGCCACTCCGCAGCATGTGGGATCCTCCTGGGCCGGAGCACAAACCCGTGTCCCCTGCATCGGCAGGCGGGCTCCCAACCACTGCGCCACCAAGGAAGCCCCAGAGCACTTTTCTTAACTCATATAATTTCAATTATTGAGCTGCTACTTAAAAAAAGTCTGACTCTCTTACTGGTCTGGTTATGCCAGGATTCCAACCTGGACTCCAGGGATTCCCCCTGTATCACACTGCCAACCACGTTGAACTGTCCTGGTTTGTAACATTCTATAAGTTAATGCATTTGTTGTCAAAATTTCTTTGTAGTTTTAGAGGATGCAATCTAAATTTTTAAAAAGTTCAAATAGTATTTATAAGAAAAAGTAATAAGGAATTACAACAAAGAGCAAGACAAAATTGATGTCAGGAGCTAACCATTTAATTTTCATTACAGAACCTTAGTTCTGCTTATATTCTATTCTTAGTGTAGTTTTCTTTTTTATTCCTTCAATTTTACTCTGTGAAGAAACAATTTAGGATTTAATTTTTTGTAACATGAAATGTGCATTACAATTAAAATTTAAATGTGCCTCAAAAGATTGAATTGGATTCTTGGCTGATAAAGGAACACAGCATATTTTTCTCTTTTCACCAGCCATTTTGTCCAGCCTGAAGCACACTTGAAATTATTTCAAACATTGGTATGAATGGTTTTATTTCAAAATCTTCATAGTCATGTATTAAAGAGAGAGTTGTCTGGGATGAATGACTATTGAGAAAAAAAGATCAGGCAGTAGTCATATTTCAGGATTATATTACTGCCTTTTCTTTAACAGTTGTGAAGACTCCACAGACTGAGTAAATGTCATCCCCAAAACAGTAAAAACTGAGAATCTGGAAGGCTTTAATATAGCATTCACAGAAATCCTTACAAGTAGAGCCACGCATTAGTCCTTATTTCAATGAAACTATTTCATAGCATTCAAGATGAGAGTCTATTACTTAGTTTTTACCATATTGGGTACCCAACAGCCCAGTATCACTCTCAGTGTGACTTATTAACATGGATCAGGTTAGAAAATGAATTCATTCTCAGTTGGTCAACTTTATTTGCTCGATTTATTGAATGGTTCCCCAATCTACAAAGAACAGTCAGCCCTTTCTTCCCTTTGAAAATATCCAGGCTTCCCTTTCTTCTCCTTCTCCTGCTTGCCTCAGGGACATTTCATGCTTAACAGCCTTGGATTGATTTCTGTGCCCATTGGTGCTTCCATTTGCCATCTGTTAGTTGAAGTATTTATATATTTAGAAACATAGGAAAGAGAGAACGTGAGAAACTGAAGATGTTTGATTAGGTAGGACAGGACAGCTATGAAACTCTTTGTATGAACTGTTACTGATCCATAATATGTGGATAGTTGGAATAAGATATGAGATTTCAAAAGTATTGAATTGCTAGATATTAAAGCACTGAAGCAAAGGAAAAAATAGGGGTTTTTTTTGTTTTTTTTTTAACATCTTTATTGGGGTATAATTGCTTTACAATGGTGTTGTTAGTTTCTGCTTTATAACAAAGTGAGTCAGTTATGCATATACATATGTTCCCATATCTCTTCCCTCTTGCATCTCCCTCCCTCCCACCCTCCCTATCCCACCCCTCCAGGTGGTCACAAAGCACCGAGCTGATATCCCTGTGCTATGCGGCTGCTTCCCACTAACTATCTACCTTACATTTGGTAGTGTATATATGTCCATGCCTCTCTCTCGCTTTCTCACAGCTCACCCTTCCCCCTCCCCATATCCTCAAGTCCATTCTCCAGTAGGTGTGTGTCTTTATTCCTGTCTTACCCTTAGGTTCTTCATGACATTTTTTTTTCTTAAATTCCACATATATGTGTTAGCATATGGTATTTGTCTTTCTCTTTCTGACTTACTTCCACCTCATTACAAATAGCTCAATTTCGTTTCTTTTTATGGCTGAGTAATATTCCATTGTATATATGTGCCACATCTTCTTTATCCATTCATGCAATGATGGGCATTTAGGTTGTTTCCATCTCCGGGCTATTGTAAATAGAGCTGCAATGAACATTTTGGTACATGACTCTTTTTGAATTATGGTTTTCTCAGGGTATCTCACACCAGTCAGAATGGCCATCATCAAAAAATCTAGAAACAATAGATGCTGGAGAGGGTGTGGAGAAAAGGAACACTCCTGCACTGCTGGTGGGAATGTGAATTGGTACAGCCACTATGGAGAACAGTGTGGAGGTTCCTTAAAAAACTACAAATAGAACTACCATATGACCCAGCAATCCCACTACTGGGCATATACCCTGAGAAAAATAGGGTTTTGATAGCATTGGTTATAAGAATGTGTAAAGAGTGTTAATATATACTGGTATTTTTAAAAGTAGAGAATTAGAAAAAACAACTTTACTCATAATCTTCAAAGACATTTTAACTTGTTATTATTGGAGGAGGGAAAATGTAGACATTAAACTTGAGTGAAAAAAATTGTAGCCCTTTTTAGCATCTTGATCAGTTTATTGCTGCCTTGAGATCAAAGGGAGCTCTTTAATGGGGTACAAAAAGTCTCATATACTAAGGAAAGGCAATGAGGTTAACTTGGCAAAAATGTTGTGATTTAACTGTGTAAATGTTTTTGTAATTTGTAAATTGTGTTAATTAACCCTTTTTAAAAGAGGATTGAAAAATAAGCATCTTAAAATAGTGTGAAAATTCTTCTCTCAAAGAGAATAACTTATAGAATATTTTATTCCATAAATTGCTCTCTGAGCTTTTAACACACACACACACACACACACACACACACACACATTTGAACAACAAATGAAAAGCATTACTCATTTGTTTATGTGTCTGGACTTCTTGGCGTTCTCTTTCCCTTTTCCTCCTCTCACTGCTTCATCTGTTTTGCCTTATTTTCTTCACTTCCCCTTTGGTTCTCCTGTGACTCTGTGTACCGCCTTATGGTGGAGCCTGGCCAATGTCAACCATCGTTCCCATGATGTTTACTACCTCAATTAAATCAGGCTGCAAATGGAATGTGCTTCCAAGATTTCTCTTCCCACAGCAGTTGCTGCTCCCACAAAGGATACATTTGCCTAACATGTCAACATCTGGAAAATCTGTAGCAGTTGCAGCTTATGGTCCACAGTCAAAACCCTGACATCAGCAATGCATGAGGCAACGAAGAGGAAGGAACTCAGGACACCAGAAACAATATCCAACTCACCCCTGTGTCCCCTATAGGAATTTAGGAAAGATTTTCCTTTTCTTAATGATTGATCTTCATAAGAGAAGGATCATAACAGAATTATGGGAATTTAGAGCCATAGGGACCTTTGAGATCAAATGATTTATGTGCCCAATACCTTACTTTAGAGATGAGAACCTAGATAACCAGGACAAAAAGGACCCCTAAACTTGATGACTTTTAATTACCTGGAATTTTTATATAGATACAGTTTGAAATTTGAATTAGAGTTTTTTTTAACTAAACCATTATACTTACAACCTGGAAATATTACATGTCGGGGGTGTGTGTGTGTATGTGTGTGTGTGTGTGTACATTCATGAATATTTTTGATAATATCAATTTTAAAAACCCTTTTTTATCTACTATACAACAGGATCAGATTGCTTTATGATTTTTGTAGGCCTGACTCTATATAATAATAAACAGGAAATTCATTTAATAAAATTCACATATAACTATACAAAATTGTAAAAGTCATGCTGCAGTGGTTAGTTGACATAAATTAATGTTGTATAGTTATTTAATGGTATGTTTATGGATTTTGGTTTTGCACTTTTCTTAAATATTTTTAAGTCAATGAATATCCCCGACTCCAGTCTCAAACATTCTTACATGTCTTTGGAAAACTAGGGGGTCTCAGACAATGTGACTATATTGCCTAGTAAATAAAATAGTCCTGAGTTGGTGTGTAGGTAAGAGATTTGAACCAAGAAAAATAATTGTGTTCATGTTTTGCCACTGAATAGATATACAGCCTTTGGCAAGTCCCTTTTCCTATCTGGCATCATTTGAAAAATTATGTGATTAGCCCAGTTATGTTTACATTAGTTCCAGCTCTAGGAACTATTATGAACTCAAAATTTAAATCAAGGAAAGGAGGTGAAACATCAGTCAAGCAGTAAATGTTGTTGAGTTGGAGTGGAGTTAAAGTGGTCATTAAAATTTACAGGGAATATTCACTCCCTGAAATCAAAGTATTTCTCACTTCTCTCAAAAATAATCTCCATGGGGGTCAAATGTGGAAAGAAATATACTTTATTCAAGTCTCATTTTTTCATGAACATGCATATTTGGTCAGTTTACATGAGACAAAATATTGAATCTGAATAGAAATTAGGATCCTACAATTTCAACTCTCCATCTTTTTTTGGTCTGTGAGTTTTAAGGCCCTGAAAAAAACCATAGAAACTCTCTAAAGAACAGATAGCTTTCATTTTTTTATTTTTTTGAGATTTTTCTAAGATGATTGATAAATATATTTACTGGTTAAAATAATTGAAAAGATATACCTTTTTTTGAGCACTTAGGTGGTCTTATCATTATTGGGAATAGAGGTTAAGGAGGAGTGAAGAGTGTGTATTGTATGAGTTTTAGGTTGATTTTAGGGGAGGGAGGTGAAAAGTGATGCTCAGGAGAAGGTTAAGGAATGCCTTTGTGACTGGGGGGCAGTGGGAGCTGTGGGAACCAAGGATGCTGACATGGGCTGGAGAGAAAGTCATGCATCATATCAAAGGAGTCATGGGTTGTGAGACCCTGCTGAAGTAGGCACCTCTGCTTTTCTGAGATAGACCTTTGAATGAACCATCTTCTGTTAGAAATGGGCAAAGGAAACTGGAATGAATACCATGTTTCCTCTTTTATTTTGTCTTAATGATCCATGGTTCTCTTCCAAATCCGCTCCAGGCAAGGCAATAAAGAGTATAGAAACAATGTCTTTTGATATATATTAATTTAATAATATGTGCTTCCTGATACAAAGGGAAATATCCTTTAGCATTTTTGTGGTTGCAATAAATACATGGGGAAAATATTGAGGAGGTTCTAAATTGCCCACATTTTTTCACTTTTGTTTTTGCTTCATAATTTAAACAGATGAAAACAATCAAGAGCTTACATAGTGGGATGTAAATATGAAGATTAGTCAATTTATTTGATGCAAAATATTTTCAGAGTTTTTCCAATAAGTAAATGGTAAAGAACTCTTTTGCATTTTAAACTAGAGAATTTTGCTATTGATAACATTGCTTTTTTTGGGGTAGGGACAGGGGGGATAAGAGGGTCTTTTCTTCTCTTTTCTTTATTTTTCCAAGAAGAAAGATTGAAATTAGTCCTAAAATCTGTAGTAAAACAGTTTACAAGTTTGCTTAGCTTTATAAAGTTTGCAAATACCTAGCCCTTGGGACCCAATGCCTTAAGCCATCTTGTTTTATTCTGAAAGGCACCTCCTTTGTTAGAAAGCTTGTCCTTTCAACAACAAAAAAAATCACTGGCTGGTAATCTAATCTTTGAAAAAGAACTTGGATTTTCTGGCAACAAAAAAGAGAAAAGCAGTATTGGAAAATAAACTACACTGGAAACTAAAAGCTTGAGAGGAAGGGGAAAAGAACTCCTTAAAAATAGTTACTCCATAGGCTGTTTCATCTGTTAAAATCCTTGGTACTCGGTGAAAGAACTTGGGCATTGTGGTGTCCTGTCACCAGCTCCAACTAGGGACCAGTCCAAAGTTCCCTAGTGGGAGGAGGCAACTCACAAAAGATATTTTTTTCTTTTAAGGATATTCTTGCTCTTTTACTGACAAAAGAATGAGCTTCTTCCCCCTCTTCCCTCAGACTGCTATGCTTTTAGAAGAAATAATGACAGCACAACAACCACATTTTTGATTACTCTGGAATAAATCACACTGCATTCTTCTGTTGAATGTAATCATGATGCTAAGATCTGATTAGACTTTTGTTTTTGCTATTGTCACTGAGTGTCATATTGGTAAACTCTAAAAGCCAGATGTGTCAGGAAGTGACATGGAAAGGACCGATACTGCTGACCTTTTAGATATTTCCAAATTCTTTTCAGCATAAAGTTTAGATTTTTCAATCTAATATTTCTTAAATTATATTTTTTCTGTAGTTTCCTTTGAAGTATTGTATAAGTCTTCTTGGGCTGTTATAATAAAATTCCCACAGAGTAGGTGACAAACAATGGAAATTTATTTTCTCACTGTTCTAGAGGGTAGCAGTGAAAGATTAAGGTTCAGCTGATTCAGTTTCTGGTGAGATCTCTCTTCCTGGCTTGCAGATGGTTGCCATCTTGTTCCATCCTCATGTAGCCTTTTCATTGTGAGTGAGTGTGAAGAAAGAAAGAGAGACAGAGAGAAATAGGGAGGGAGAGGCTGTTCCTCTTCTCATGAGGCCACCAGTCCTATTGAATTTGGGCCCTCCTACACATATGATTTTATTTAACCTTAATTACTTCATAAAGACCCAATCTCCAAATATGATCACGTTAGGGGTTCCCTCATATATATGGAATATATATATAACAAATTCTTGTCAATGATGGAATCATGAAAGATGATCTCTTTTTTTTTAATATTTGATAAGAGTTTATTTTGTGTATAACAACAGTTTGCAAACTAGGAATTTTCAAATACAGGACTGATATGGAGCTCAGAGGTGTGACCTTAAAAGTGAAGATGAGGAAATACCTTAACCTTTACAATGGTTGCTTGTTACAATCTGGGAGTTTCCAGATGGTAGGGGATTGGTTACAAATAATTATTTTATACCATTTTTAGGAAGATGATTTAAGTTTCTATTATTATTATCAAAGACATTTATAAGAAATAACCTATTTTTCACTTATGTTCATGAAGTAAGCTAGATTTAGTTTTGCTTACATCACTCAGGGAATTGTCAAGTTTGATCTCCATTTTGTATCGTACTTTAACAGAACAAAAGGAGTAGTATGTTCTTTTAGAAGTATTTATCTTAAACTTAGTAAACAGATAAATTGTCCTTCTTGACTCAAAAAAATTTTTTTTACTGAAATATTTAGGACCAGCCATCTTAAGTCAGTATATTCTTTCCTCTGAGAACTACTGATGAAACACTGGCAGATCATTTATGTCTAGATCTTTTCCTCGCTATTTGTGCAGATCAAAGTCTATCTTTACCAAATCTCATCCTTAGTATTAATTCATGTTACAATTAATTAAAAAAATACTCATCTTAATTATTTTCATTTTAGATCTAGATTGTGATTTCCCTAGGGAATTTGTAAACATTTTGATTTCTCAAAAACATTTACAGTTAAATTTGTTTAGAGGAAGATTGCTTTGGGGGAGTATTTCCACAAGTGGCTAATCCCAGACATTTTATATTGACTCTTTTAACTTTAGATTTCTAGATATAATTTTTCCTGCTTACTGTTGAATTTTATGGGTACCTTTTTTGGGGTCTTTTGGCCTCCTGTAAACCATCTTTACCTACAATTATAGTGGGCTTTTTTGAATTTTATTTTATTTTATTTTATTTTTTATACTGCAGGTTCTTATTAGTTATCCATTTTATACATATTAGTGAATATATGTCAATCCCAATCTCCCAGTTCATCAGATCTCTTTCTTGATAGCAATGTATTATTATAGAAATATGAAAGTAACTCTAAAGTGAACACTTGAACTTGCATTTTATAGCCATTGCTAAGTTTAAAATATGCAACAGCTTCCATTTGGGTTACACTTAATATTTTTTCAATAAATTCCAGGTCACATATTTTGTGTGATACTTACAATGCATTTTTGATAGAAAACCTGTCATTAAGCCTTGGCTGGGGAAACTGGGTCATAGCATAGTGGAAAGACCAGTAAACACACTATGAAATTAGAAGATCAGGAGAGAAGTTCCAGTGCTTCTCCTGTGGGAGGCTGAATTAGTAGTTTAGGATAAGGGACTTTCTCTCTAAAATGAGAGCATTGTTTTGGATGAAACCTTAAAGTTCCTCCTGGCATTCAAGATCTGTGTTTCTATGAAACACAAGGAAAATGAAGAGATTTGCTGTCAGCCACACAGAAAATTAATAAAAATTGTGGGTTTAGGACGCTGTTTTCCTGACTTGCAGTTAATAGAAATTTCCAGAAATATTAAAGGTCTAGTGTCAAGTGCCTTACCCTAATTCTCTTGACAGCATTGGAGGCTTATGTTTTACTTACTTCAGTGGTTGAAAACATAGAAAGAACATCTCCCTTTCAGGTTTAATAGGAAAAAATACCTGCTTTATGTCCTATAGAGAGAGTTGTTTTTTTCCTTAGAAAAAAGAGAAAAAAATGATGACTGCAGATGTTTAAGAGGATGGCTATAAATTCAGTGAGCTATAAACAAGAATTGTGATGGGAATAAAACCCAATGCCCTTATAGGGAAACCCAGACATGCAAAGATTTGTACATGCGCCTTGCATTAGGGTTTGGTTTTTTAAAGAAGCTTGTGGTGGTACTAAGGGTTTGCCTGTAAAATGAGACATGAATGATGGCTGGCAGATCTGAAGCACAAAGAAGGATTTCAGAGCTCTTGTGTTTACACTTGCACAATGAAGGTTGTAAGCAGATCTTTCTAAACAAGACAGGGCAATTTAGAAGGATTAAGAGATCTGACCTTAGCAGAGTATGTACTACAATTTTCCTCCTTTCTAAAACTTCATGAAATTAAGTTCCTGGTGCTGATAAACCTAGAACAAAGGGGTTTTGAAAGTTCCTTTTAAGGAATTTGCTCTCTATGGCATCTCATTGCTTGTCATTTGAGTTTATAATGTGGCTTCTTTTGTTCCATGAGGCTAATCCGTTTTGGTTATTTTCTGTGTAGTAGCAAACCATTTCAATGAAGTAACTCCCTAAGGCTAGGTAAGAAGGCACACAGATTTTCAGTTTCATTCTGAAGAGAATTGTTTACATATATTCAGAATATAATGGAAAATGCTCTTCAGTTCTTAAGTCGTCCTTGTTTTGTCTCCATTCCAAGATAAATTTAGTTTGGGAGAAATTGCAATACAATGCCCAGTCACTTTTGATTTATGTTGGAATAAAAAAAAAACAAAAACTCAAACACTGGAGTCTTTCTCTTCTGCTGTCCCAGGAGTTCATGTCTGAGGGCTGCATTTCAGGTGAAATCACATCATGATTAGTCCTTTGGCTACTACATTAAATTAGCACTCTCAAATTCTCACATTCACCCCGTTTTGGGGAGAAATTTCAGCTGTATGGGAAGAGCATATATGTTTTGATACATTAAATTAGCAGTAACCCAGAGAATAGTCATAAGTTCATGACTAATTTATATATCCAGACGGTTACATTACTGAGTACCTTACATTTATTAAGAATGCTGCTCAAAACATTACTCTGTACAAAGATGTAGGATTGATTAGCAGAATTTTGCTGATAGGAAATTTTACATATAATTATATACATAAATATGCATTATATATTAACATCATTATATTCATAAAATATATCTGATATGTGGATATAATATTAATTCTATAAAATATTAACCATAAAATTATATTAAACATATGACTTTTATATGCATCTTATTCAATGAAGTGTTTTTTGAGCAATTTTATGGATTCAGTACTCTTGTTGGTACTGCTGAAGATACAAAAGAAGAATAAGATAGCTTCCTAAGTATTCAGAGACCTTTCAGAGAGTTCTTTATTACTGTGCTTCTTAAAATGAATGCTCAGCTAGGGGATCCAGATAGTAAATTTACCTTCTTCTATCAAATCTTTCTGGACCAGATTTCCAGTCTTTTGTGGAAAATGAATTTTCCTTGTTTCAGTGAAAACATCCGCCACATTCCCCGTGAATATAGAGACTGTTAGGAGATTTATGACTTATTTGGTTTGAGGAGAAAGGAAAACCTAATCTTAATAAAATAAATTTTATGGACTATGAAGTATCATCAATGTATTGTATCAATTCTAAGGTAAAGAAAAAACAATCTGAGATGATGCTCTGATGACTGATGGTCAACCACGTCATTGACTCTACCTTTTTTGGGCTGTGAAACAACTGGAAGTTATCCCTGCCAGGCAGGCTCTATGAAGTGACCTGGTGGACTTCTCATCCCACTCCCTGCTGGGAAGGTAGTGACCCCACAAATACTATTCCCAATAGTTTGAGATTGTTCACACACTCCAATTTTCTTCCATATTTAAGGTAAGACACATGATTTTGTCCAAGAAGTATATTTTTACTATGTGCCTCACAATAATCATTTCTATCTTCTTTCTCAAGAAAACAGTTCAATGAAAAAGTGTGTTGGGTAGAGTGTTTGTTAGAAAGAGCAGGAACAGAAACAATAGAATTTTTTTTCTATAAAGCACAGGTTGACACTTTTAAAAAAGAGATCTCCAGTTGGTATATCAGGATCGATCAGTAAATCTTGGAGCTGCATTTGTTAGTTCTTTAGGACAGATACTGCCCTGTTTTTCCACTTTGCCATGTTCCTCTTGCCAGTCCCAATTCCCCCACCTCCCTCAGTCCCATCATCCTGCAGTTTGTCAGGATTTCTAGAAAACGAGGAATGCAGAGTTGTGTCATTAGTGACTTTAGATCAGCACATTCCATACCACCATGTGTTCCCAATTATCTCCAGGATTTGATTAAATGATTCCAATAGGCCATAGACTCAATTTTAAGTTAAATCCTAAGATATGATATTATTAGAGTAATGCATTTAATGAACCTGTGGAATTCTCACCTATGAATGAATAATATTGTTTTACCAAGTCTACTATGAGATTGTTAGTTTTACTTAATATGTTTGAATTAATTTTTACATTAATGAAATAGCCATTAAAACTCTCATTGGGTAAGTTGTCCTATTTTTCTTTTTTTGACTTATAGTGGTTTAACCCTAAACTGATGAGATTTTGCTCATTTGTATAGATTACTTTATACATTCACAGTCACATAGGAAAATAATTTCCATTCATTCATTCAGCAAGCATTTATATCTGTTTTCTAAAGGTTATGCTTTATCAAATTAATACATATGCATGTCAGTCAATAACATGGAGGAGTATGAATCAGAGCATCAGCCTCCTTTCTTTCTGCGCCAATTAGAAATTTATTTTCCAATGTGATCTTGATCTCTATACATCTTTTGCTTGGTTTCTCCACTTTATCCAAACCAAATCTACCAGTTTCCCAGTATGAAATGATGATACTCATCTTGCATCTCTTCCTCCAGATATTGATAGCTATATTATTATTTTGTGTTTGCCAAATGGTTAGCTTTGTAACTACTATAAGCCTCCAGTTCTTTTTTCCGTTAGCTTTCTACATCTCATTTTAAGGTAAGAATATCATTTCCTCTATTCTTTCCTGCATACTGTCTCTCTTCTTCCTCATACCATTATTCTATTACTAAACCTTTATTTTCACATCCTCAAGATTTTTAACATTAATAATCTGTCTAGTAACCAAAATCAATGAATCCCCCCAAATTCTTGGTGTGAAAAGATCCAGATTTTTTTACTTGAAGGATAGATTTTATAAGGAGAGTTTGTTGAAAAAGCTGTGGGAGAGCTGTGAGTCCCGCCTGATTCACAAAACTGGAAGTCTGAGCCTCTACTGCCTAAATGAAGTGTAGTGAGAAAGGTTAGAATAGTATTGCTCAGAGGTCCTGATGGGTATAAAGCTGGATGACATGTAGCATCAGTGCCTGGTGTTTTCCTGAGAAAGTCAAGGATACTGTAACAGACAGTGGGAAATTGCACTGTCTTCTGGGAGCAAGGCTAAGGGTAAGTGAGTGTTTTCCATTAATTAAATGTGGTCCAAGTGGGAAAACAAGCCAACCCAAAGCAGCTGTCTCTCCTTCTAAAGAGGATCTCCTCCAATAGAGAGTTCTGTGTAGAGTAGACTGCTGTAAAACTAGAGCTGAGATGCAATCAGCACTGCTTATGCCAGAGAACTTATAACTGGATAGGCTCAGCAAAGGAGTTCCAAAGCAGTCTCAAAAGTGTCCATGAGATAAAGAGTAAGTTTTAAACTTCTGCCAAGCCTGGAGAGCATGAAGATAACTTCCAACCATACCAGCCAAACAAAGAATTTTCTGACTCCCCCTTTATCCTTGGACCTTCTAATGTTCCAGACCCAAGGATTTCAGGAACAAGACACAGGGAATGAGAAAGAAGTGAGTGAGAAAGAAGACTGAATCCTATCTGCCCACCTTCCTGGATGCAGGCTCACATCTAAAGGTAGCTCCAACTGCTAGGTGGCATTGTTGGGGAGTAAGTCTTATGCTGGAAAGAAAATTAGCATGGTGATTATTGATACTATGAGCATTCTAATGTCTGGATTAAGATTATACATTGTGACTTAACAATTTAGAGGGAACTTCTGACTTTTATGCCTTGGGAGTATCCAAAGAAGTAATGATATTGCTACTTACTTACCAATTACAAAAAAACATTTGTCCTCAATTTTTCAAAAGAACAACAAAAGGAAAAAAGTCAAATTGCATTTTGAATATATCCCTGAGTTCCCATTTTTAATGTACGAGTTGTAATAAATGCTGTTTAATTCTAGTCCAAGTATTTTCTATAATTATGTATGGTTCTTTATGGGTATACTATCACAAATCCAGAGTCACTTAAAAAAGAATTTTTTTCAGGTCCAAATCAAATGTCTTCTCTTTTCTTATAGTTCATTAATTGCTCTAAATGATTCAGTATTTTAATTTGCTTCACCTTTGAGATTCTACATTTGTGTGCAAATTTTTAAACACGTTTTTCAAGAAATTTCTGATTATTTTTCTTTTTATTATATTATTTGCTTACATCGTATTTTTCTCATACATTGTTACAAAGAATCCTGTTTCCCAGATAATGTCATCTTAGAATTATCTTTGTTCTCCCTGCTCCAATCTGCACTGGTTGCTCTTTAGTACAGCTATGAGCTATTAGCTATCCTGCTAATGTTTTAGGATATTGTTTCATTGCTCTTCTGGTTCAGAGTCACTGGTTTTTCATTCCATGTCTTACCCTTTTTTAGTTTACTACCTTATTTGTTGGGATACATTTTCAAGTAACTTATTTGTTGGGAGTAAGATTTCTGATGATTTGCATGTCCAAAAACATTTTATTCTACATCACTTTTCATCAGTAGTTTGGGAAGAACTTATCTACTTGATCAGCCATCAAGTAGATTATGCTGCTTTAACAAACGGCCCACAAACCTCAGTGATTTAACATCACAAATATAGTTTTTGCTCAAGCTATGTGTCTAGTGCAGATCGAGGCTCCTTGTCAGAGTCCGATCCAGTGGAGGCTCCATCTCAACAAATGCTTCCACAGTTATGAAGGCAGGGATAAGGGAATAGTGTGCATTGGCTCTGACAAAGGCCATCTGGAAGAAACATGCTGACTTCCATTTGTATTTTACTGGCCCGCAAAGTCACATGGCCATACTTAAGGCAGGTAAAAGGGAGCATGACACATCATGCACCTTCCATCTAGAAGTCATATAGTATATGACTTTCACTCATATATAATTTGTCAAAGTAAATGCCAACAGCACATTGATGTTAAAGAAGGAAGTGAAATCTGACAACATGTCTGGAAGGAGGGGAGAACTGGATTATTTGTGAATAGTCACAGTACTATACATTGCTGAACAATAAATTTCTCTTTGATTTTCAGGGCATTATTCCATGTCTTTTAGCATCCAGTGAACTTTTGACTGCCATTTCTTTGCATGTGACTTGTGTACCCTGACAGCGTAAGACATTAGAATTTTCTTTTTATCTCTGGTGTTATAAAACTCTATGATGGTGAGATTCAGTGTGGATACCTAAAAATTTATTTTACTTGGCATTGAGTAGGACATTTTAAGACTGAAAGTTAGAATCCTTCAATTCTGAATGAATTCTCAGATTATTTCTTCAATAATTTTCTCCCTTCATTTCTTTATTCTCTCATTCTGGAATTTTTACTAATTTACAGAGAAATAGAGCTTTGAAAACCTTATATGAGGATCAGAAAAATGAAATATAGTAGAAATTCCTATGAGCTTAGGTGAACAGTGAGAAAGAAAACCTTATAGGTAAGAAAGTACCATAAAGAAGTAAATGAGTCAGTAAGCACTACCCCTCTTGCTTTTTCAGCAGGTTCTATGATCCCACTGGACATCATCCAAAATCTTTCTCACCAAAATATTTTAACTCTAATTTTTTTATAATCGGTATGAAGACTAAATTATTGAAAAACAATAAAAAGATACATTACTCACTATAGTGGAAATTATTGCTTAATTATATCTATGCTATAAAATAAGAATAATCCATGTCAAATTTTAAACACAAAATATTTATAAGTGTAATAGCCAAGAATTATATTACATTTATTACCTATACCTTGTGTCACTTAAGGATATTTTCAAATTCAAGTAAAGTAAAACCAAGTAAAAATGGCAACAGATGAAAGTAAAAAGATAATTATTATCTGCTTAATAAAAAGTGCAGCGGCAGAGGGTCTAGGATTGTTTTGAAAGTTCAGCCATATCATCTAGGGGCACAGCTCCTTATAGCCTTCCAGTTCACCATTTTAGAAGGTTTATTTTTCCAGTGGATGTGGATCACTTATTATAATAGTATTACTTACATAGGTGGTAACAATTAGGTAACGTAAGAAAAAACGGCTAATGCATTTTCCAGAAGTCAAAATTATAAACTTATGCTAAGGATTTTCATTTTAAACAGAAAAATGGGCTCATTTTGCTGGGCCATGTTTTGTTCAAGACCAACTGAATCTCAACTAAGTACAATGCTCTATAAGTGTCAGGTCTGAGGTGTATGAGGGAAACAGCAATCTCCTTCCCCTCCACCCTCCTAGTCCAGTGACCGTTGTTAGGTCCTCTTTAGGAGTAGTATCATTTATCCCCTTGGGACCCAGCAGTTTGAATAAATGCTAACCCAAAGGTGTCAGATTCTATTCTCAATGTCAGATGACTTGAGAAAAGTTAGTTTCACTCTGTTCCAGGACTCAATGCCAGGAACAGGAGCCAAGTACATTTGGATTGACATGAAGGAAATTATATTCTTGGGGCAACTTAGCAGAAACCAAGGTCCATGGAGTCTGGGATTGAATAAAATGCTAGAGATATGGTGGCAAAAGTTACAGAATGAACTTGCCAAGAAGAAAATAGACTGTTTCTTGTAAAGAATTATTTCCCCCCTTTTGCTTCTATTTATTTGAAAACCAAATGAACGCAATGGTTCTTTTGCCCTTAATTTTAGAACTAACAGGGATAGACAAAACCAGATCAATAAGGACCACAGCAAGAAGGGATTGTTACCAGGTTGAACAAGTGTGTTCTTTACATTTAAGGTGCTGCTTTCTTCTGTTATTGCATTTATATCCACCCTATCCCAGAAGACATTGTATTTTCACCAGGTACATGCATGGACTTTTTGAGTGGTATTGTCAGAGATTAGTTTATAAATAAATGAGATTAGTTTATAAATAAATGAGATGCTGGAAGTGTTTTTGTTTTTTTATAAATAAATGAGATGCTGGAAGTGTTTTTGTTTTTTTTTTTACATACCTGAGAGCTACTTCGGGAAAGAGAGTAGCCAAAGGAGCACTAAGATTAAGGATACTGTGTCTTCTGCCTGCCTCTGTCATAAACCGACTATATAAATTTTGGCAAGAACACAAGCTCTCTGGACCTCAGTTGTAATGTGATGGCTTTGAACCAGACAGCTCTAAAGTCTTTCCAGCTTCAATAGCCTGTGATGTCAAGACGATGGATGCTCTCAGGCTTCCCTTTGGTACACGTCCCATGAGGTAATACGGAAGTACAGGACAGTGAACTCTCCTCCTCAGCCTGGCATAAAGCATAGCTTTGGGGGAAGAGAAGAGGT
This sequence comes from Lagenorhynchus albirostris, assembly GCF_949774975.1. Classification (NCBI taxonomy): domain Eukaryota; kingdom Metazoa; phylum Chordata; class Mammalia; order Artiodactyla; family Delphinidae; genus Lagenorhynchus; species Lagenorhynchus albirostris. The sequence continues at coordinate 127,993,497 of NC_083099.1, forward strand.
AGCTAGCTTTTACTCTGCCCTGCCCCTCTTACTTCACATGTTATCATTTCCAGGCTAATTTCATGCTTTAATAACTTCTGCATGAAAGTTCTTAGAATTCCCCACAGGCCTTTGGCTTGACTGTCAAGTGTGGGAATCTAAAATCCAGCTTCCTTTGCTCCTTTCGCTTTTCTTCTTCTTTCCCATAATGGTTTAGATTATCCTATGCTGTCATATTCTGTTTTCTAATTCCTCTTCAGTGTGACAATCCTACTGCATACATTAAACTGCACACAAGAGGTATGTAAATACAGATTCTTCAACTACAGACTTATTCCATCATGCTCCAAATGACCTTTTTCCTCAAAGCATGAACAAACAGGACTGTGCTTGGAAGAGCTCAACCAAACTGTTTTCCAACATCTCAGCTCAGAGGCTAAGAAATGAGAAGTCCCAACATCTAAGTTTATGCATTGAGATAAATCTCAGAATACATATAATTAAAATTCTCCAGACCGGGGGTGACGCAGGTCACATGGAAACTCCTGTCATAACACCTTGATATCTGCAGCTCGGTATCACTTAATGGGCTCTTTTTCTTATTTCTCTCTCATTTTGTAGGCTGATCCTAAAGTTCCCGCTGACACACTGTGGCAATAGCTCAAGGTAATCAGTGATTTGTATTCTAAATACATTTATTTAGTTTTCAGTTTGTAAATATTAATTAATTTTTTTATTTTTATTGGAGTACAGTTGATTTACAATGCTGTGTTAATTTCAGGAGAACAGCAAAGTGATTTGGTTTTATATATTTATATATGTGTATATACACACACACCTATGTATTTTTCTGTTTCAGATTCCTTTCCATTATAGCTTAATACAAGATGTTGAATATAGCTCGCTGTGCTGTACAGTAGGTCCTTGCTGTTTATTTTATATATAGTAGTGTGTATCTGTTAATCCTGAACTCTTAATTTATCCCTCCCTCACCTTTTTCATTTGGTAACCATAAGTTTGTTTTCTATGTCTGTGAGTCTATTTGTTTTGCAAATAAGTTCATTTGTATCATTTTTTAGATTCCATATATTAGTGATATCATATGATATTTGTCTTTCTCTGTCTGACTTCACTTAGTATGATCATCTCTAGGTCCATCCATGTTGCTGCAAATGGCATTATTTCATTCTTTTTTTTATTGGAGTATAATTGCTTTACAATGTTGTGTTAGTTTCTGCTGTACAAGGAAGTGAATCGGCTATATATATACATATATCTTCTCTCTCTTGGACCTCCCTCCCCACCCACGCATCCCAGCTATCTAGGTCACCACAGAACACTAAACTGAGCTCTTGGTGCTAATCCACAGGTTCCCACTAGCTATCTATTTTACACATGGTAGTGTATTTATGTCAAACCTATGGCAGCTGAGTAATATTCCAGTTTATATATATATATATATATATATATATATATATATATATATATAAAACCACATCTTCTTTATCCATTCATCTGTCAATGGACATTTAGGTTGTTTCAATGTCTTAGCTATTGTAAATAATGCTGCTATGAACATTGGGGTACATGTACCTTTTTGAATTAGAATTTTCATCTTTTCTGGATATATGCCCAGGAGTGGGATTGCTGGATCATATGGTAAGTTTTAGCTAGTTTTAGTTTTTTAAGTAACCTTCATACTGTTCTCTCTAGTGGCTGCACCAAATTACATTTCCACCAACAACTCTACATCCATTTATGTTTGATCTGTGAAGAACAAATAAAAGTGGATCTTACTCCAAGTTTTCTATGTATTTTGTTGGAATTTCTTATCACACAAGATAGAACAAGTTCTTGGTAGGTCAGCATCAATAAATCACTTTTACTGATTGCCTATTTTGTGCAAAGCACCACAGAGAAAGCAGAGAGTAATAAGATGTGCTGGTGAAGAGCTCATAATCTAGTAGGGAAATAATCAGCTCATCATAAAAAAAATACAAGGTACTTATGGTTGGCAGAATAATGCCTCCTCCTTCAGAAAGTCCATGTCAAAATCCCTAGAACCAGTGAGTATGTTGTATCACCTGCCAAGAAGAAATAATTGATGTTAATTAGGTGACCTTAAAATAGGGGGATTATCCTGGATTTTCCTGGCAGATCCAATACAATCATGAGTCCTTAAAAATGAAAGGAGGCAGAAGGGGAGTCAAACTGATGTACAGTGAGAGGGATTTGGCTTGCTATTACTGGCTTTGAAGATGGAGGGAGAGGACCATGAGCCAAGGAGTGTGGCTTACTCTACATGCTAGATAAGATAAGGAAACAGATTCTCTACAAGGGCCTCCAGGATGAATGCAGTCCTGCCAATAACTTGATTTTAACCCAAGGAGATGTGTCAGATTTCTGACCTACAGAACTGGAAGATAATAAATGCGTGTTGTTTCGAGCCACTAAATTTGTGATCATTTGTTACAGCAGCAATGGCAAACTAATACAGCACCATATTATTAATGTCCAATGAAAGGGTCAAACAATCAAAAGAGGGAGAGACAATGTGCATGAAAGTATTTTTTTGAACTCAAAATCCTTATTTAAATGTGGTTTCCATTCTTAGCTATTGTAAAAAAATAAATTTTAGAGTATTTCAGTTCTCTTCAGTATATGGCTAGGAGTGTAAATCTTGACCTCTTTATGTGAGATAAAACTCTGGTTCAATCACTTTAGAGCTGTAGGATCTTATTAATTTTAAGCTCTCAAATTCCCTAAGCATCATTCTTCTCTTGAACACGAAACAAGTGTATAAGTCATATATATGCATGTATAATGATATATAAATTCATATACATGCACAGTTGACCCTTGAACAACAAGGGTTTAAACTGGGCAGGTTTATTTACATGTAGATTTTTTTTAATAAATTGTATTTAAAAAATTTTTGGAGGTTGGTGACAATTTGAAAACACTCACAGATGAACCATATAGCCTAGAGATACTGAAAAAAATAAGAAAAAGTTATGTCATAATTGAATGAAATATATGTAGATACTAGTCTATTTTAATTACTACAATAAAATATTCATGAATCGATTATGCAAAGTTAAAATTTATCAAAACTTACACACATAAACACTGACAGACCATACATGATGTCATCAATTACACTAGGCAAACATAAAGCAATTATATTGCTGCTTCTTCACTATCAGTGCATGAATCATTATACCTGTAAATAAATATGAATATCTTTTTCACATTATTTCTTCATTTTTGATGTCTAGTGTTAGTAATATGTATAACATCTACAGCATTTTGTATCATATAAGACAATATTGATGTAGATACTGATAGATGATTCATCTTATAAACAGACGATGTAAACTTATGGTATGCAGTTGACTGTTTATGTTATCGATAAGGCTTCTGGTCAACAGTAGGCTATTAGTAGTTAAGTTTTGGGAGAGTCAAAAGATATACAGGGATTTTTGACTGTGCAGGGGTTGGTGCCCCTAACCCTGGTGTTGTTTAAGGGTCAACTGTAAATACATATGTGTATATATGTGTGTGTGTGTATACATATATACACATATATACATATGTCTATAACACATATTTACATATAATATATACTTGTATAATATTTATATGTATTGTATATATAGAAGTATATGTCAGTGTCCAGTTAGGAAAGCAGAAACATTCTATATAAATAATATAATACTGCCTTTACACTAGTACTAGAAGGGCTTAGAAGCCAAACAGGAGCTGGTGAGGTGCCCTGGAGATTAGCCACAGCAGGAAGCCACCAAGTGCCCCAGGGATAAAATGGCAACAGGAGGAGGTGGCATTCCCAAACTTCAGATCCTGGGACCATGGTGGGGCATTCTATGGAGGGTGCTGCTGGGTGGCACAAATGCGGTACCCAGCAAGAGCTGCAGTTTGAAAGGAGATTACTGCTGCTTCAGGCAAATGGAGGGAGAATTGCCTTGGCTTCACTTTCCTTCCACCCTCCAATCTCACACCAGTGCCTCCCACAGGCTGAACCCAGCCAGAAACCACCAAAAACAGTGCCTGGGAAATGCAGCCCTCCTGATAGGGCAGAGCAGGATGTAGGGGAGAGATGGATCTGTAAGCCAATGGCAATAGAGCTGCACATGGACACAAAAATATTCCCTATGTTATTGGCTTGTTTGTGAGGATTAAACAATCTGAACTGTGTGAGGCATTTTATGGCATTACTTGGCTGGCACACGGTATGTGTTCAATCAATGTTTGTTATTGTTATTATTGCTTTAAGTTTGATTGCATAATTAAAGTAATGAAGGTGATGCTGAAGCGTCTCACGTAATCTAAGATTGTAAACTATTCTAAACACTTTCAAATCTATTAATGTTTCCTCTGGGGGGAGATTATCAATGTGCTGACTTTGTAAGCTGATAAAATGTTGTTGAAGTATGCTCCAGAGAAAATTGGATTGGGGGGACTGTGATGAGAAATATATATCTATTCTTCGTCTTTGATTCCTGACATGGAGCTTCTAAAACCCTTGGAATTTCCTGATTGATGGGGTGAGAGGAGTGTCTTTTGTTATTCATAATAAGCTCCTTTCAAACATACCTGAATTTATACTACTGAGGCAACTCTTGGTGGACCCCAAAATAGCTTCTGGATGGGGGCTGGTTGCTAGAGGAACCAACCACGTAATTAAAGGCAGGAAGAGGAGTTGGATATTGCGTTCAATCACCAATGGCCAATGACTTAATCAGCCGTGCTCAGGAAATGAAACCCCCATGAAAACCCCTGAACGATGGGGTTTGGGAAGCTTCTGAGCTGGTGAGCATATCGAGGTGCTTGGGAGGGTGGTGGGCCTGGAGAGGGCATGGAAGCACCAAGCCCCTTCCCCCATACCATACCCTATGCATATTTTCCATTTGGCTGCCCCTGAGTTGTATCCTTTATAATAAACCAGTAAGAGTAAATAAAGTGCTTTCCTGTATTCTGTGAGTTGTTCTAGCAAATTATCAAACCTGAGGAGAGCATCATGGGAACCCCTGGTGTATGAGAGCCCTGGGCCTTGCAGTTGGCAGTTGAAGGTGGGAAGCCTTGTAGAATTGAACCCTTAAATCTGTGGAATCTGATGCTAACTATAGGTAGTGTCAGAGACTTGGAGAAGTGGTGTTGGAAAAGACACAAGGTATTTGGTGTTGGAAGAAAAGAAGCCTCTTATGGGGTGTTGAATTGTCAAGTGTAAACACAGCACAGAGGGACACAAAGCTAACATGAGGTGACTGGTGCAAACAAATCTTCTCCTTGCTCAGCTATACAATTTTTGCTTTGAACACATGTTGGTGAACTATAAAAATAGCTTTTAAATCATCTTTTGAAGAATATTTAATAATAGGACTATGTCTGTCCCTTTGGTTTATTTAACAAAGTTATCTACTATATCGTTAACATGGAAAATTTAATGTCTTGCCAAGTAAAATATACATGCAAGTCATTGGGAAAGTGTTTCATTTCTATCTTTTTGCACATTGCATCTAGTATTTGCATTAAAAAAGACTCTTAGTGTCCTTTAATTTCAATCCATTTTTCATCTTTTTGAAAACATCGCATTGTGTCTGAGATCCTAGTTTATTTTAGGTCACTGAAAATTCGTGTATGTGTATACTGACTACTGACATGTCTATCTTTCTGTATTTCTGCTGAACTCCAGACCCACTTTTAGTTAGTTAATGGGCATTTCTACTGGGTTTTCCAACAGGAAATCACCCCCCAAAGGCTACGCATCATTGGTAACCTCAAATCATTTTCTCTGCTCTTGCAATTCATATCTTGGTGTATAAAACCATTTTCCTCCCTCCCAAAGGCAGACATGAAGCATCAAAATAATGCCTCTCATTCCCTCTTGCTTCCCCCCTCTGACTTATCCAAACAGTCACTAAATTAGGAGTCGACCTTGTTCAAATGTCTCCAATCTGCTTCACCTTCCACTCTTGCAACCATCACCGTAATTCGGTCTCATGCCATCTCTTGCCTGCCTGCCTGACTGCTCAAGATTCTTATCTGATCTCCTTCTTTCCAATCTGTCCCTTTTCCCATCAGGCTTTTTACTGTACAATTTGAATATTTTCACATTCATGTGATCACAACTTTTCCACATTTAAAAGTATTTATTCCCTATGGTTTCAAGTTAAATTTCAAACTATTAGGCTAGCCTGCAATGATGATGAAATCTGTCATTGATTAACTCTTCCACATTATGTCCTGCAGGTATCCTTTGCTAAAATTTAACAATATAAACTTACTTTTAGTACTCCAAGTAAGTATCCCTTCCTCAAGGATGCCTTTCTTGCAATTGCAATCTTATTTAGATGCTTTTCTTTTTTCTGGAAAAATCCCTATCACTGCAATTATTATACAGTGTTCTCCTTTTTTTTTTTCTTGTGTATCTGACTTCTTTGACCATAAGCTATTTGGGACAGTATCGTGACTTATTAGATTTTGAATTGCAAGTGCCTAGAACTATGCTGTCCAATATAATAGCCACTAGTCACGTGTTTATTGAGAACTGAAATGTAGCTGGTCCAAGTCGAAAGGCACTGTTCATGTAAAATACACATTAGATTTTGAAGACTTATTCAAAAAAAAAAAAAGCAAAATATCTCATTAATCATTTTTATATTGATTACATGTTAAAATAAAATTTGGAATGTATTGGATTAGGTTAATTTTATTGCTAAAATTAATTTCACATGTTCTTTTTATTTTCTTTAATATGGCTTCTAAAAATTTTAAATTACATATGTGGCTCACGTTAAGTTTCTACTAGACAGCACTGGCATAGACGATAACAGGTACTCAAGGAACATTTTCAAGTGGAAACATGCCTCTGAAAGAACACTCTGAAAAAAGACTAGCTATATGAATGTGATCAGGGGTACAAAGTGAAGGAGGAGAGAGAAAGAAAAATAGATCACACACTCAGCTATGTTCTGGGGATTGAGTAGCCCAAGAAGGAGGAACGAGAGCTCCCAATAAGTTGTTTTAACCTAATCATGCTGGGGGATGAATCTGAATTTGAATTCTGAACCATGAGAGTTGGAGAAGGATTTTTGAGACAAATGTATATATTAGTTAAACATGAACTAACTAAATGAATGCATAAATTGAATGAATGCATAAATTGGCCTGGAGTATCCTAAAACCCTTAAAAATGTCAATCAAATAATCTTTTGAAAAACAATGATCAGACAAAGACAAATAGAAAGGGGTATCAGGTAAGAGCAATGTGATTTTGGAAAAGGGAATGAAAGAGACCAGCAATTAATGAGCAATATAGTAGAAGAAAATCTCAGAAATATGATTAGCATTCCAAGAGAGGTCAAGAAATGTATACTATGAAGCATTTCGGAAAATATAAAGGAGCCCTTGGAAGTTAAAAATATGTTGGTAGCAATAAAAAACTCAGATGAGTCAGAAGATAATATTGAGGAAATCTAGAAATTAGAGCAAAAAGACAGATATAAAGTGGGATTAAAAAAGGTTAAGAAAATTATATGATCAGTTTTGGACTTCCAACATCCCAATAATAGAGGTTTCAGAATGAGAAAATGGAGAAAATTATCAAAGAAATATATTTTAAAAATAATTTCAGCACAAAAGAACAGAGGTTTCCTAATTACAAGGGCTCACCAAGTGTCCCACACCATGAAAAAAAATAGACCCAGACCAAGAAAAAAAAACTGTGAAATTTAAGAGCAATTGAGGCAAAGAAAATCCTCTAGAAGCTTCCAGAAAGACTGTTTTATGCAACAGATGAAGTATTAGAAGGTCATCAAAGTTCTTAATAAAAGGTTGGAAATCAGAAGACATTGGAGAAATTCTTTCAAAACTCTTTGCAAAAATGATATACAAAAGAACGTTTATACCAGCTAAACCAAATATCCAGTGTGAGTTTAGGGATAAGATAATTTAAGATATGCAAAAACTCAAAAAAATTGTCTTCCATAACCATGAAACTTTTTCAAGACATTGTGTTCTGCTAAAGTCAGGGAGAAAACCTAGAAACAGGAAGCCACTGGGTCCAGCACAAGAGGGAGGCAGTGGGAATTCCCAGGAAGGTGGGAAAGAAGTCCCAAGACTACAGCTTTGCACAGTCCTACATCAACCACTTTCTATTTGCAGCACATCAGAATGAGCTGAGAAAGACGTTTTTAAGATTAAAATTTTAGGATGCTTAATGTGTTTAACTGTACCATACTGAGAGGAGATTCATATGTTTCGGAGAGCATCTGAAAATAAATCAAAGATAAGAAGGGAGTAAATGAAACAACAACAACAACAAATCAAGGCAAATATGAACTTCAGGGAAAGAAAAATGTTTTTCAGAAAGAAAAAAATAATTACTGTTTACATTACTCAGCTTATGATAGATAATACAATATTGATCTAAACAAAATTACAACACAATTCTCATGGATTGTTGGGGGCAGAGTGAAGTTTGTGTGTGTGGTGGGCATATGGGGTGAATGAATATGAACAAAGTGAATCTTTATTTTTCACAGAAAGACAATTAGTTGAAAACATCTAAAGCTTAACATTTAAACATACTATTTAGAGACATAGATGCAATATTAGGCTTCCCTAGAGAAGCAGAACAATTAGAAATATATATATATATGTATATATTCATATATATATATATATGATTTATTATAAGGAATTGGTTTACATAATTATGGAGGCTGAGAAGTCCCACGATCTGACATCCCCAAGCTTGAGACTAAAGAATGCTGGTGGTGTTCCAGTCCCAGTCTGCGGGCCTGAGAACGAGGAGTGCTGATGGTGTAAGTCCCAGTTTGAGGGCAGGAGAAGACAGCTCATCAGTCAGGCAGAGAATTCTCCCTTCCTCCATCTTTTTGTTCTATTCAGCCTACACCCACATTAGGAGGGAAAGCTACTCTACTTTACTCAGCATTCCAATTTAAATGCTAATCTCATCCAGAAACAGCCTTACAGATGCACCCAGAAATAATATTTAACCAAACATCTGAGCAACCCCATGACCTAGTCAAGCTGACACATAAAATTAATCATCACAAATGTAAATATAAAATTTGTCTATTAAAGGATATTTTCCATATCCTCTGGAAAATATTAAGAGGATATGGAAAATATCCTCTTAATCCTCTTTCTCATAACCAGTCTTGTAGAACTGTTAGAGCTTTAAAAAATGACTTAAACAGTGTGCATGAATAAATATAATTAATTAACAAAGTGTTTGAACTTGCATGCAGAGAACCACTGCACAGTTAGAGCATACAGACACAGTTAAATAGGGACAAAATCTATAGACAAAGCTCAGTTCACAGCCCCTGCCAGTGCCTGCCAGAACAAACAGTCCCTACATGGCGATACAAAGCCCCAGCCTCAGATTTTAGGGAGAGCCATGGTTCAACTCTCAAACTTCCACTGATGGGGTCCAAGACATCTTGCTCAATTTTTAAAATACACTTTAATAACCGAATGTACCTATATGAGCTTTTACAGAGTTTCTAATTTGTACAAATTTGATACAGTGTCTATGTGAAGTATGACTATAAAGTAACAGGGTTGACCTGAGAGTAAGCCTGCTGCAAGGCACCTATTATCCAATAATAATAGGGAGCATTACTGAATACTTCGTAAGTGTGAGACCCTGTCATAAACCGCTAATATATATTTCCTCACTAGTACTCACTTGAGAAAAAATGAGAGGTGTATGCAATTATTTCCACTTTATTGATGAAGAAATTAAGGCTCAAGATATAAAATAATTTTCCCAAAGTTCTACATTTGCTTTTAATCCTTGAACTATAGTAAGTGGTGATTTTTTTCAAAGTAATAATTTTGAGAGGTGTTACATTTACTTCATTGATACTTCTGCCATTTGCTAAACGAATTAAAAAGTATATGAATTCCCACTTCAGATTTGCCTTTTGTATCACTGTTGAATATTCTCAACGAGCAGATATTTTGTTCTTTAAGAATGGATTTGGGGCTTCCCTGGTGGCACAGTGGTTGAGAGTCCACCTGCCGATGCAGGGGACACGGGTTTGTGCCCCGGTCCGGGAAGATTCCACATGCCGCGGAGCGGTTGGACCCCTGAGCCATGGCCGCTGAGCCTGCAGCGTCTGGAGCCTGTGCTCCGCAATGGGAGAGGCCACAACAGTGAGAGGCATGCGTACCGCAAAAAAAAAAAAAAAAAAAAAAAGAATGGATTTGATTTTCCTTTATATACAAAGTCAATTGGAGCCAGGCTTGAGAAAGTAAATTGATAGTTCATTTGGATAATGCTAGTTTTTTTTTGGTCAAAAACTACATTTGTGAATAGAAAGCATGTTTTGTAACTAATAAATCTGCTTGTGAGGAAGTTCTCAAAGAAAAGTTCCAAATGTGTGGTGAGCAGACACTATCATAAAAATATATACAACCTCAAGTGAAAATGTTCTGAATGACAATATACATTTGAATGCATATCTATCTATCATCTATCTATCTGTCTATCCATCCATAGTTGTTCAAAACTCCTAAAGGGGACTATGGAGCAGGTACACTGTCACACTTTTCAAAGTCTTGACTTATAATCTGTTTCTGGAGGAGCCATCTCTTCTGCCCAGTTTCCTGGAGAGCAGGACATGGTCACCCTCACTTTGCCTTGCATTCCCTAGTACTTAGCTTTTATGTAGTACCAAGTGCTTGATCAATAAATACTTGCTATGACAGGCATAAAAAATATTCTATGCTTTTACACTAAAATTATTGTAAAACATTTGGAAATGCATCGCTGTTGCCCTTCAGTAGTTAACATGCCTAAAAAGGAGTGAAGTTATAGTCCAGAGGGCATTTCCCAGCATCTGGCCCTCTCTACTTACGTTTCCAAGTTCTCCTTAAAGAGAAATACTATGACTGCTGCATTGCCACATTCTAAAGTAGAATCTTATTTTTGAAATTTCTTAGTCATCTTGTTTTCAGAGTTTAGTCTACTGACCTGTAGAGTTCCTACAGATCATGTCTTTTGATTTGTGCTTGTCAATATATATTAATGAACTTGTTTCCTGGGATGATTATTTTAAAGAGCAAAACTGAATGAATCCATTAAACCCTAAAATCATTATTCTCTGAACACAATAATTATTTTACATGGTTGATTGAGTGAGATACAACTAAAGCTTTAAGTACAACTATTGAGGGAAAAAGTGAGGTACCACCATGAAGTTAGATTTACTTCCTAGACGTTGTTTGCCTGCTGATTTTGCTGTTTCATCTGCAGTTTGGTGACAGGTTACTGGGTCTATTGCTTTACCACCATGACTGGAAGGTGGCACGTGCATTTTGTTCACTGTGATAGGCATCTGATACTGGTTAATGAAACAAATAACCTCACTCTAATGAAATGCTAACATTTAACTAATTATTTCAGTGCTGATACAGAACCTGTCTACTCATCTCCTGGGTGGCCCATCCCATCCTGGTTTTCTTTGTCAGATGTATTATTGGCTCTTTCAGTCTTCTGTAAATAAGAAAGAATCTTAGGTTAGTATCATTCCAGTTTTCAACTCTCAGCACAAATTTCCAAATTATGGCTAAAATTTGGTGAGGACGGCTAAGTGCTTGCTGTGTGTTTTTATTATTCTCTTCTGGACCTATATGCTTGTTTCATTTTGCTATCTCTAGGCTTAATCAGATGCTGAGTGGCTGAGAAGCAACCCTAACTATAGAACTCATTAATAGTAAGAAAGAAGGTCTTGCTAGAAAGACTAATCATTTAATAAAGGTAGTTGTCTCTGGTTCTTTATTAGCTTTAGTAGTCTGAATTCTTGTTTACACCTCATTGATTAAACCTCACACAATCCCTCCTCCAAATCAACAAAGACGTGAATGATGTTGGAGACAACATCGAATGGCTAGAAGAATGAACCCTTGCACCCTCATATATCAGGGATAAGACAGTACAAAGAGACAAGAATGTCTTGGGTAGAGATGAATTATCTTATGTAGGAGAAGTCAAAACATTCTACTGCAACTCGCATTTCGAAATCATATAGAAGCCTGGGCAGAGACAGAAATATTGACTTGGCTGAAAGACAGACTGACTTAGGGAATACGATTAAACTGTGCTTTGCACGATGTGGTTTAAAGCCATTATTAAAAGCTGGTACAAATAAATCTCATAATATGTAAGAGATTGGAAAATACAAGTAAGGCTAGCCTTGGGCAAAATGCTCAGGCAGAAACATTTTTGATCCTGTAGTTCTCCTCTTCCACTGCTTCTGATAATGGTCTTACCTGGTCCCTGCCGTCTATCACCAAGGGGTCATGATCTGTAATTGACACACTAAAATTTGGATGGCCCCAAAGACTTAATATAGTATTCCTCCTGGACAATTTCTGGAGATCAAGAATAGGGTTCTTCAGCATCTTAAGCTGAAAGATGCCTCCGTGGACATATCAACAAAAACAAGGAGATTCTTGGTCAGGATTCTATTTTATTTTTTTACATATTGTAAGTCAAAACCACATAGACATTTATTACATGTCTTCTAATTACCTTCAGAGAAAAAAAATTCCCTCTGCTTCTCCTTGTTTTCTGAAGTTCCTTCCACAAAGGGGTTAACATGCCTGAAATAGGTTGCACTTTATTGTTACTTGTTTAGGAATAAGGAAAACACAAAAAAGAATAAAACTCATGGTTTCTTTACTTTTAGAAAGTTATTTGTGAAAGTTTATTTGCTTCTATTTTTCTCTTCAGGAGAGTTTATAGTCACTGGAGAGTTGCTGTCTGGTTTCATAGACAGTGACTTGGTTTAATAATCAGGGTGATGAGGGACTGAATTGCAGCTCAGTTGCTAACTGGCTTTGCGCTGGCTCTCAGCTTGAAAGTTCTCATCTGTGATGAGGGGGCCATAGAGCCCTCTTAACAGGGTCCTTCTGAGCATCTGCCAGTAGACAGCCTTCAGACTTGAACTGCAGCATGGGTTCTTCCCTGGGTCTCAAGCCTGCCAGCTTACCATGCAGATTTTGGACTTGCCAGCCTCCGTAACTGCATGAGCCAATTCCTTGAAACAAATCATCAAACCATTCTCTCTCTCTTCATGTATATATAAATATGTATGTGTATATATATATATATATATATATATATATATATATATATATATATCTCCTCTTGGTTCTGTTTCTTTGGAGAATCTTGACTAATACAGATTTTGGAAGTAAAAAGCCTGACATTTGGTGAGTCTTCTTTAAACCCTCATCCTGTCACCTTATTTCTATGTGAGAAAAGGATGATAGTTACCCTTTTTCCATTGCTCATTTTCATCTTCTTGGTTTAAGTCAGAGAGGCAGGAGAACTAGATAAACACTAAAATTTTAACTGTCTTAGCAGACAATAGCAAAGTATATGAAAGATTTATTGGGCACCAACCAAATGTTTGATTTCTGCTTGTTGACTCAAAATTTTGGTTGATTTGTTTATCAATTATCCCTCTCATATACTCAACAAACATATAATGAATCAGCATTATGTGCCAGACAGTGTGAAACTTGCAGAGAATACGCAAATAATCCTCTAATGGAAAGATACATACGCAAACCTTTATGATAGTCATCATAATTAATATTTAATGAGTGCTAATCCTTTTACATGAATTATGCCTCAGAATGACTTTATAAGGTAGGTGGTATTATTATATTAATTCTACAAATGAGGAATAAGATTCAGAGATTAACTAACTTGCTTAAGGTCAAATAGCTGTTAAGGTCAAACAGCCAAGATTCTGAAGGCTCTTAGCCATGTCAATCTCAGCTGAGGGATATGGGACATATGAGAAGTTCTAAGCCTATGAAGATGAATCAAGTGTCACAGATGAGATCATCTTTGAGCTGAGAGGCTTAGAGGAAATAAGGAAGGACATGTTAATAAATCCCTGGCCAGAAATGGCTTTATGTGCTACTGTACCACCTTGTGAGATGAGAAGACATCTAAATCTTAAAAAAGGTTTTTAATGATAGAAATGAACTTATTTACAAAACAGAAACAGACTCACAGACTTAAAGAATGAATTTAGGGTTACCAGGGGGAAGGGTAGGGGGGAAAGGGGTAGATTGGGCGTCTGGGATTGACATGTACACACTGCTGTACTTAAAATAAAATGTCTTTCCATAAAAAAAAAAAAAAGAGTAAGTTTCAGAAATTTTACAGAAACTATTGGGGGGAAAAAAGTTCTTTTCTTCTGCCAGACTCCATGCTGAAGTGATGGGTGGAAATACTGGGACCCACCAAGCAGAAAAATTCCCAATGACATTATTGAACTTCTAGATCCAGCCTTGCCTGAAGTCCTTGAATTTTTAGTTTTATGAGCCAAGAAGTTTCCTTTTCTTTTTCCTTTTTTTTTAAAGTCATTTTAAATTTGGGTTCTATTACTTGCAAATGCGAATCCTGACAATACTTCAACAGTATATATTGGTTTTGTTTATTTGCTTGTTTTTAACCTTGGTCTGTAAGCTAGTTGTGCTTTAGGGAGTAAACATTTATATAGCAAAAAAATAAATGAAAAATAAAAAGGTTTTAAATTAAATTCTCTGATCTGATTTGGGTTTTAGGAAAGTAACTCTGGCAGCAGTAGAGAAGGAGAATCAGACAGGAATTAGACAGGGAGACAGGTGAGGGAACTCCCAATTGTCTGGGTAAAGTTGATGAAAGGCTGAACTCAGGCTTCAGGACTGGGAGGAGGAATGAGATGTCAAAGGGGTGATGAGTGGCTGGGATAATTTACTGGTTTGGGGGCTTGCAGGTGAGAGAGGAATCCTGGATGACTGCTACTCCTCCAGACCATCTTTCTACTTGGGGTGACTAGAGGAATGATGATGCCTTTCTCTGTAATAGTGACTGGGGACAATGAATAATCTTTTATTGGGCAGATGGTTAGGAGGATTTGATAAGGAACTCATGGACACCGAGGTGGAGATTCCATTGGTCTGTTGACTATGTAGATCCAGACCTTAGAAGAAGAATTAGGGCAGGGATATTAATGTGAAAATCATCAGCATTTAGGAGATGGTTGAAGTATATGAAAATAAATGGGGCCAGGGAGAGTATGGACAGAGGGGAAAGAAAATACTCAAGGTCAGAGCCTTGGCAATCCTAATATTTTAAGCATGAGCAGAAGGAGGAGGCAACAAAGGAGACAATGAAGCAGGAAATAAAACAGGAAGGTCACTGTCCTAGAACTTGAAGAGTGAGGATGATTCAATAGTAAAAATTATTAGTAATCTATTAATTACATTAATAATATTAACAAAACCATCAGTAATTATTGCAGTTTTGTGCCATGGACTGTGATGGTGGTTTTACTCACGCTGCCTCATTGAATCTTCATAACCATCCTAGTTACTTGTAATTATCACCTCTAAATTGAGGCTCCAAGAAATTAAATCATTTGTCTAAGATCACACAGAAAGCAAGTATCAGAGCCAGGGTTTGAAATGTAGGGAACTACTGTTAAAACTTTTGCGATTGGCCACGGATCAGAAATTCTAATACAAAAAAGTTAAGAACTAAAAATAATTTGATACATAAGAAATGATGGAGATAAAAACCAGATTTCAATTGGTTGAGGAGAAAATGGGAGTTTTAAAAAAGTGATAATCCAAGTACTCTTTGTAGTTGGAAATTTGATTGTGAAAGTGTGAAGGGAAGGGGAAAGAGGTTTTTTTTTTTAATATATCTACTTTTCTAGAATAGTAGAGCTACTGCAAACTAAAATGCAGTTAATAAACTGAAGAAATGGGAAGTTGGTTCAGAGAGAGACATTAACAGTTTCTGAAAAATGGAAGTTGATAAAATTCATAGAAATAGTGAATGGCATAAAACACCTACCATGAAAATAATATTGAATTTTTCCTTCTGTATGTAAACTCTATTTGAATATTTAAAAGGATAGTAAGTGGTTTTTGATCACTTTATGTTTTTGCTTTTTTTCTGTTTCATGATTCTTGATCCTGTGAATGGTGATATATATGCATTTTCATTATTTATAAAAAGTTATCCAAAAACCTTCTTACAGTGCTTGATCAGCTGTCTCCCAAGTTTCATTTCTGTATATACAACTTTGCAGTTTGCCACAGTGGAGAGATTTATGAGTGGACATCTTTCCATCCAGTGCTTAGAGACGCTTCTCACATTTTACCAGTTTCAATTGACAAAAGAATTTCTTTTCCTCTTAGATTTTCCCTAACTGCTCAAGAATTTGGAATGGCTATATGGATGAAACAAATGACTCTTCTGACGTTGGATGTTGAATGGCTTTACTTTCTCACACATTCTTGGACCTTTGAGTGTTTTTCTCGTGCAGGGCCTGTGACCTACAGATGGCTGTGGTATATTCAATACATTGAAAAAAATACAAAGATGTTCATTATTATATTATTCTACATTTTTCCATCTTTTCTCGTGGGATTGTTTCACAATGGCCAAATTTAGTGGTCATCATTTACTGCAAAAAACTGGTGGCACAGGGACTCAGGGTCCAGAAATTTATCTAAGCAGAATGGACTTATAAAATACCAATCCATATAAACAAGGGAATCATAAATTTTAGTAGAAAGTTGATACATATATATCTCAGAAGGAAAAATGTTTCATTAGACGGTGTAAAAACTTTTGAAGGAAAAGTTATTAAGAAATGTTCTAGATTTGAGAGTGAAAATACACAGTAAAATAATATTTTACATCAGATAAATAGGAAATTATATCAGAAATTGTGATTACTCTAGTAACAAAAAAATGAAATCAAATACATTTCACTTTTAAAATTATTTTTATATTTCTGGGTGAGCCGATTATGACATATACATGGAAACCAAATATTAATGTTGATCAATCGTGGAATAGAAGCAAATAAAGTTTTGTGTTGAAGAATGCTGATATATTCAAAAAAGCCAGTTTTGAGATTACTTAGATTTCTATTTTGAGAAGTGATAAAATATTAGAGCATCAATATCAGACTTGCCTGATACAATATTTTCTTCCTGTTGAATAATCACTTACTAATACCAAGCCAAAATTTTTCTAATTTTGGTTTGGTTTTGAAACACATCTTCACAGCTAATGGGTGTTATAGCAGGACTCATAATAAAACATACTCCATAATCAGAAGAAAGGTTAAGGGGAAGTAAGATAGTGGTTAAGTTCAAGGGTTTGGAGTTACATAAACATGGCTTCAAATCTTAAGTTTTACTGTGTGACTTTAGGCAGACTTTAGTTTTTCTATTAAACTTTGCAAAGACTTGGTTTCTTCACCTGCAAAATGCTGATGTAATACTGCTTCAAGAACTGAAGTCTACCACCTTAGAAAGAACTCAGTAAGTGGTGCAGTTGCTTTTGGTCAAAACAAAATGGTCCAAGTTGCGGAATTGTGTTCATCAAGCTGATTGCGGTCAATTATTTTGGAGTCCTCGGGGGCAGGGCTGAGGTAGGGATGTAGGGAGGCACACAGCCTTTTGTGGGAGGTGGGTGGATAAAGAGTGGGGATAAGAACCTTCCCAAGAAAGCCTGATGCTTTGGTACTGGGTGGAGACTTAGCAGTGGAGGGCTGGTTGAAGGAGAACTAGTCATTAAACTGAATGCTCTTGCCCTGTTCCAATGACCACATAAATGAAGAAATGGGAGGAAAAGTAAAGAGATTAGTACATGGGAAGATGGTAAACAGGATGAATATGGGCAAGGAGCTTGGAATTAAGGTGGTGGTGAAAGCAACTACCTAATACATACATGGGGAAAGCATGTGGGGAGTCGACAAATGTGAACTAGGACTCTATAAGTTATAAAATTTACAAATGTGTGTTATTGGCATTATGATGTTGAGGAATGGGGTGGAATAATGTAGCATCAGAGCCAATTTTGTGAACTTATGACCTATGCAGTCACATAAGACCTTGTGCTTACAAAGACCCAATGCTTAGTTTAATGCTTTGCTGCAGCCATCTTAGAATCCTTAATATTTTTGAAAAAGGGGCCCACATGTTTATTTTACATTGGGCCCCAGAAATTATGTAGGCATTCCTGTGTAGCATGCCTATTTTAGATAAATGTTTTTTTTAAAGTTTCGTTGTTTTTTTTTTAAATTGAAATATAGTTGATTTACAATATCGTGTGAGTTTCAGGTATAGAGCACAGTGATCCAGTTATATATATATATATATATATGCAATGAATATATATATTATATATAATGAATATATATTATGTATATATATTATATATAATGAATATATATATGTATTAGGTTATTACAAAATATTGAGTAGAGTTACCTGTGCTATACAGTAGGACCTTGTTGGTTATTTGTTTTATATACAGTAGTGTGTATATGTTAATCCCAACCTCATAATTAGAATAACAGTTTTTAACCAGAGTTATTTTCCCTCTCACCCTGCCCAGGGACACTTGGCAATATCTGGGGTCATTGTTGATCATCATAACTGGGGGAACAAGACTGGCATCTATTGAATAGCGCCCAGGGATGCTGCTAAATGTCTTTTAATGAGCAGTGGAGTACCTCACAATAAAGAATTATCTGGACCATAAGTGTCAGTAGTGCTGAGGTCTAGTAACCCTCATTCAGTCTGATGGCAGTTTTATTAAGGGCAGATTTATCTATGGATCTCTGGACAATGTTATTGTTACCTAATTGGGAAGGTGCAAAGTTAACTGGTAAACTTCAGCTGAACTAAACTCCATACAGTACTGAGTTGCACCTTTGGTATAACATTCCTGCTAATGGAAGGATGTATTTTTATAACTGAGTCAAGACATCATAAAACTGAACTGACTTGATGCCAAAGAAGACTCATTTGACTTGGCACCTATAATTAGCCCACCAGCAGCACCTGTGTAACTCTTATGATCCTTATTTTTTAAATTGGCAATGAAAAGATGGATTCTGGCTGACTGGTCAGAAAATTTCTTTTCTAAGTGCCAAATCAAGATTCTTGCTATAGTTCACTTCTGGGTCAGTTTCCTCTTAGCTCAGAGAAAATATCTCACTCCCTTATGTTCATTGGTTAAAACAATACTCTGCAGAAAGTAGGATTTTCTTAAAGATTTTTGGAATAAATATTGCAGCATGTAAAGAAGGCTTTGTCAGCTACTGCTCTGATGTTTTTGTTCATTTGTTCTCGTGGATTACAGAGATTGAGCCAAATAGCCTTGCACATTTGAGATTATTTTACATGAACCATAATTGTGGGTTTCCTCCCTACGTAGGCAGGATTGCTTCAGCCACAGGGAAATTATTTTATGGTCACAGATCTGACACCTACATCTGAGGGTCAGACCAGAAATGTGGATATGTATGGCCAGGGACATAAAATGGAAAAAGATGATGGGAAGTGGATTGATTTATTAACAAGACTGGAAAAGAAAAGTAAGATGTGTGCCGTAACTACTGTGAGGCAATCATGGTGGATTTATGTAAGAGAGTCAGCAAGGTTGATTTTAAATTTTAATTTTAGATCATGGAGTTTTTCTTAACATTTCTTTATCAGATGTTTCTTCCCACTTGGCATGAGAGTTCTTTATCACTCTTCTGGAAAGACTTAAGGATTAATTGCAATTAAATTACATTATATCTGTGGGAAATTTAAATGTAGTCGTGGATTCTAAGTCTGATTTCTCTGCTTTCCAATCGTTTACACATTGGTTGTATGGACTTTGTAATCCCATTTGAATTTTAAAAAGTGATTTTCATGTTATTTTATTATAATGACTGTATTTAATAGCTATCCTAGAACTCAAGACCACAGAGAAAGTTCACACAATCTGGAGTCTCTCAGGCCCTTTAATACCTGAAATGTTTAACATGAAGGGAT